>NW_024412403.1:51284116-51294702 GCF_014898765.1 Herpailurus yagouaroundi | reverse complement strand
AATCTGAATCTGAATCTGAATCTGAATCTGAATCTGAATCTGAATCTGAAGTAGGCTCCAGGCTGTGAGCTGCCAGCACAGAGCCTGCAACAGGCTCAAACTCACAAATTCTAAGATCATGACCTGAGCCAAAGTCAGGCACTTAACCCACTGAGCCACCCAGGCGCCCCTATTTTGGCCGGTCTAATAGTTGTCTAGTAATATGTCACTGTGATTTATTTTGCATTTCCCAAGTAGATAATCATGTTTAACAACTTTTTGTGTGCTTGTTTGCTATTTGTCTATCCTCTTCAGTGAAAGTTCCATTTATGTCTTTTGCCCATATTGTAATTGGATTGTTTGTTTTTTCACTTTGGAGTTCTGAGAGTTCTCTATGTAATCAAGTTACTAGCCCTTTATCAGATATGTTTTTTACATATATTATCATCCAGTCTATGTCTTTTTTATTATTATTCTATAAACAGAGTCTTTTACTAAGCATAATTTTATTGTTTTAATTTTTTATGAGGTTCAGTTTATTATTTTTTTAACAGAACAAGGTTTTAGTGTCAGATATAAGCATTCTTTGCCTTAACCCCATATTCCAAAGATTTACTCCTACTTTTTTTTTCTGAAAATTTTATAGTTTTATAATAGAGTCAATATTCCCTTTTCAGTTAATGTGTAAGATGTAAATTTTAGATCAAATTTGTTTATTTGTTCATTCATTCATTCATTCATTCATTCTATATTTCTGCCTGCCAATACTGGTTGCTCCAGCACTATTTGTTAAAAAGCCTATCTTTTCTCCACTGATTTGCTTTTACACCTTTGTCAAAATTGGTTGGGCACTTCTGGGCTCTCTATAGTTCCATTCATCTATATGTCTAGTTTTCTACTACTAATACATTGTCTTGATCAATATAGTTATATTGTAGCACTAAATATAAGAGTAATTTATTCTCAATTTTCTAAAAAAAAAATTATTTATTCTAGCGCCTAGAGCTTATTCCTTTCCATATAAATTTTACAGTTAGCCAGTCTATGTGTACTAAAAACATTTTTGCAATTTTCATATGAATAGTAGAAAATCTGTAGACCAATTTCAGGGATAGATATCTTTATTATGTTAAGTCTTCTCACCCATGAACACATTATGCTTCACCACTTTTTTAGGGTTTCTCTGACTTCATCAGCATTTTCAATTTTTTGGCACACAAGTCTTATACATGTTAAGTGTGCACCTGAGTATTTCATTTCATTTCATTTCATTTCATTATTTTATTTTATTTTATTTTATTTTATTTTATTTTATTTTATTTTATTTTATTTTATTTTATTTTATCTTGAGTGATTGCACATCACATTATAATTTAAATTTCTTTCCCCAGGTGCATTTTCAATATATAAAAGTATAATCTTGTCTCCTGTGAAGTTGCTAGACTAATTTACTTGTTGTAGGAGATTTTTGTTGTTTGTTCATTTTAAATATTCCTTCAGATTTTCTATATAAAAATAATGTCATCTGCAAATAGGGAGACTTTTATGTATTCCTTTACAATATGAATGCCTTTTATTTCTTTTACTTCTCTTATGCAATGGCTAGAATCTCAAATATTATACTGAAAAAGAGTGGTGACAGGGGACATTTTGGCCTTTTTCCTGATCTTAGAAAACATTCAGTCTTACTCCTTAAGTTTAATGCCAGCAGTATGTTTTTTGTACATGATCTTTATCGATATCAAGCTGAGGAAGTTCACTGTATTCATCTTTTCCTGAGTTTATAATAAGTGGGTCTTGGATTCTGACAAATACTTGTTATGTATCAGTTATTATATTTATATGATTTTTCCTTGTATACCTGTTGATATGGTGGATTATATTATTTTTGAATGATGACCAATCTCATGTACTTGGATTAAATCTCCTTTGGCCATGTTGTATAATTCTTTCTATAAATAGTGGGATTTGATTTGTTTAATATTTATTTTATTTTTTCTATCTAAATCAGTGGTTTTCTTTTCCTTTCTTCATTTTTTGATTTTTGTTTTGTTTTTTTTTTCTGGTACTGTCTGTTTAGTTTAGAACCAGAGAAATATTACTCTCATAAAATAGTTAAGTATTCCCTCCTCCTCTGTTCTGAAAGAGAATTTGTAGAAATTGATATTAATTCATCTTTAGATGTCTGGTAGAATTTTCCACTGAAATCTTGTATCTGGAGATTTCTTTTGAAGAGCTTTTGAATTATTCAATTTTAATATTTAATTTCTTAATAGTATAGGAGAACTATTCAGATGATTTATTCCATCTTGGTTGAGTTTTCATAGTTTGTAGTTTTCTAAGAATTGGTCCAAATTCTAAGTTTTCAAATGTATGAGAATAAATTGGTTATTGTATTTTTTTATTTTTAAAAGCTGCAGGGTATATAGTGATATTCCCTGTTTCATTCCTGGTGTTGGTATTTGTGTCTTCTTTTGGATTATAGTTGACAGAATTACTAGAGCTTTTATAAATTTTCTGACCTTTTTTTGATAGAATCAGCTCTTTTTTTTGATTGGGTTTTTAAAGTTATTTGCCTATTTTCAATATCATTAATTTCTGTTCTTTTTTATTTCTTTTATTCTCCCATCTCTGGGTTTATTCTCCTCTTATTTGTCTGGTTTCTTACAGTAAGAACTTTAAGTCATTGATTTAGGAATTTTCCAGTGTGTTTATTGCTATAAATATTCCTCTCTCCACTGTTTTAGCTGCATCCCATTATGTTTGATATGTTGTGTTTTCATTTTCATTTTCATTTAGTTCTCTGAAGTTTTGAAATTTCCTTTTGAGATCACATCATTGATACATGCATTACTTAGAGGTATATTGTATAATTTTCAAGTGTTTTGAGATTTCTGTTGCTTTTTATTATTGATTTCCAGTTTGACTCCATTCCACTCATATTACATATTTGGCATCACATCAGTTTTTAAAAATTTATTGAGATTGGTTTTATGACCCAGAATATGGTATGTAATTATATATGTTCCACAGATGCTTGAAAAGAATGTGTATTCTGCTATTGGGTGGAATATTCAATATGTGTTGATTGAGATCTCTTGGTTGATGGTGCTGATTTCAATATCTCTGCTGATTTGCTGTCTGTAATCAGGTGCTGAGGGGTGGACATTGAACTATCCAACTATAATTTTTCATTTTCCCTTTATGCTTTATCAGTTTTTGCTTCATGTATTTTGAGGGTTTGCTATTTTGTACTTATGCATCTAAAATTGTTATTCCTGGTAGACCCATTCTTTTATCTTATATAATGGCCCTCTTTATCTCTCTTAATTTTCTGTCCTTTAAAGTCTACCCTTTCTATTAATAAGGTTACTCCTGCTTATTTTTCATTAAGGTTTGCATGTTATGTATTGTTTTGATATTTTTACCTTCAAACTAACTAGTTTAATTTGAAATGAGTTTTTAAAAATTTTTTAAATGTTTATTTATTACTGAGAGACAGAGAGAGACAGGGCATGAGCATGGGAGGGGCAGAAAAAGGAGGAGACACAGAATCTAAAGCAGGCTCCAGGCTCTAAGCTGTCAGCACAGAGCCCAATGCAGGGCTCGAACTCATCAACTGTGAGATCATGACCTGAGCTGAAGTCAGATGCTTAACCAACTGAGCCACCCAGATGCCCCTGAAATGAGTTTTGAAGTGAGTTTCTTGTAGACAGAATATTGTTGAATAATATTTTCTTATCTACTCTGCCAGTCTCCTTAAATTGGTGTATTTAGAGGGGCACCTGGGTGGCTTAGTCAGTTAAGCATCCGATCACAGTTTGAGGGTTTGAACCCTTCATCAGACTCTGCACTGACAGTGTGGACCTTGCTTCAAGTTTCTCTCTCTCTCTCTCTCTCTCTCTCTCTCTCTCTCCCTCCCTCCCCCTCCCCCACTTGCATGCTCTCTCTCTCTTTCTCAAAAACAAATAAATAAACTTTAAAAAATGGCGTATTTAGACCACTTAGATATAGTTATTACTATGTTGGTGCTTAAAGCTGCCATTATTTTTTTCTGTTTCTCATTTTTCATCCTCTCCCTCATTTTTCTGTTTAGATTTTCTTAATTTCCTCTGGGTTACTTGAACAATATTTAGCATTTTATTTTTTTATAGTATTCTTGAATATATTGCCTCACAAATTTCCTATTGTTCCTATATGTTCTCTAAGTACTACAGTATATATGCATAACTTACTATAGTCTACTGTTATTGAAATATTACTTCAAGTGAAGTGTAAAAAGCTCATTTTCTTTTAAGTAACTTATGTTCATTTGGTAATTATGTTTTTCAGTTTTATAATTCTCATTTATTTCTTTTTTTGTAACTTCTATTTCTTTGCTGAGATTTTCCTTTTCTTTAATGGAAAAAAAAAGTTGTCTCAAGATAATTTGTAATTACTTGTTAGAGCTGTTTTATGATGGATACTTTTTCCTGATAATTGCAATATCTGATTCAATTTGGTATTGGCATTTGCTCATTGTCTCTTCTCATTCATGGTGTGATTTTCCTGGTTCTTACTGTGAGAAATGATTTTCACTTGTATCCTGGAATTTTTATATAATTCTATAGACTCTGAATCTTATTTAATTCTCTATTTTAGGCAGGGATTTTTCTGCTGTATTATTAGTGCTGGATGAATGTGTATGTTCACTTTCCCACTGGGCTCCACCAGCACCCATGAGGGGAGAAAAGGAAGGCTTACTCACACCTGTCTCCTGCTGCAACTGGGGGCATAAGCTCAGCTCCCCGCTGTGCTCTACTGACACCAAGAGAGGAAAAGGGTGAAAAAAGATTGCTTACTATTCCACCTTCCACCACATCCTCTGCTTCATTTTTGCTGAGTGAAGAGGTGTCATAGACTCTGGGTCTAAAGTTCTCTCTTGTCCAGCAAGAGAGTGGATGCAGGATTAAAATGAGAGAGAAGCTAATATCCGGGAGGAGACAAGAGCCCTAAGTGAGGGTCCTTGCTCCATTTTTATTAGGATCAGAAGGCTTAGAAGCATGATGGAGTGATGGGCGTGTGGAAAGATACAATGAAACCTTGAACATTAACTCATGGGTGTGGGGAAAGGGAGTTTTGAAGATATGTGGTGTTAGGGGTTTGGGTCAATTCAAAACAAAGTCCTGGTACTGGGTAGAAGGTTGTTTACAGCAGACACCCCTGCCTAGGGGACAAGAAAAACAGAGCATTCTATCTCAGGGTCAACAAGGCACCTTTCTTTTGCTGATTAGCTCAGCTCTGGGCAACTTCTCCCTGCTGCAGTGTACAGCCCTGTTTACCTGTTACCTAATTTGGTCCTTCTGTTCTGTGAAAGCAGCTTTCTGCTATTGTACTAAGTTGGGGGCATTTCTGCACTGAATACCTAATCTTGTTTACCTCATTTTTGATGCTTTCATCCTGAGCCTTTTCTACTCCTATATCTTTGTCCTATACTAGGGACCTTTGCCCTGTTTACCTAATCTTGTTTGCCCAAACTTGGGTATGTTCATCCTGTGGCGTTCTAATTCTTTATGCATTTTTAACCCATCAGTACAAGCTCAGGGAATGCCTAAGCTTATTCCCCACAAAGGGGGAGGTTCTGTTCACCACTGGAACCTCCCCCACTAACACTACCCCTATGGGCAAATTGGAGCACTCCTGCTTTTGCCAGACAGGGAATGGAGCCAAAATACCTAAGAAGGAACAAGTTTTCTTGGGGCTTCCCCCCACACTACTCAGTGTTGTCTGTTCCAGGTTAGAGGCTTCTATGATGGCCTATCTGGGATTATGGGAGGCCACAAGGGAGCAGAGAACTCACATCTGTATTGTCTCTAGAGTCTCAAGATCCTTAGCCTGTTTGCTTTCTTCTTTGGGCCTCTTTAGAGCCTTTCTAAGTTTGTTGTGTTATGTTCAAGTTTTGTTTTTGTGTTTTTTTTTTTTCTAAGTGATGTGAAGAAGGAGCTAAGGAAATAAGTTTGCTTCAATTTGGCGGGAGGGAATATCTGCAATTGATTTTTGTATATTGGCTTTGTATACAATGGCCTTGGTAAATTCACTTATTTATTCTAATAGTTTATACATTGTTTTGGATTTCCTATGTATTCCACTATTGAATCCGTAAATAATGCATTTTATTTCTTCCTTCTAATCCATATTCTTTCATTTCTTTCCCTTAACTTTTTGGTCTCCAGTGTAATAAAAATGATGAAAAGTGGTAATAATGATTGTCTTTGTTTGTTCTCAATCTGAGGATATGTGACAATATTTCACCATTAAATATGATGTGTGCTGTAATTTTTGTTCAGTCTCATTTTGTGGTAGCTGCAATTCTTTTCCATTACTAATTGGTTAGTCTTTCTATCAAGTAATGCTATTTTTCATATCCTTTCTGTGCTAATGTAGTGAAATATATTGATCTTTTGGGCTTTTATCCCCTCTTTTGTTCATTAAAGTATTATTACATACAATAAAATTTACCAATGTGTGTAAAGAATGTTGAATTTTGGTAGCTCGATTACCACCACTACAATCAAAAAACAGTTCCTAGACCATGAAAAGTTTTCTTTTCTACCTTTGAAATGACTCTCCTCTCCCAAGACCCAGCCCCAAGGAAAAACTGATCTGCTCTAGTTTAGGATAGTTTTACCTTTTTTTTTAAATTTAGTTTTTTAACGTTTATTTTTTTTGAGAGGGAGAGAGACAGAGCACGAGCAAGGAAGGGGCAGAGAGAGAGAGGGAGACACAGAAGCAGGCTTCTGAAGCAGGCTTCAGGCTCTGAGCTGTCAGCACAGAGCCCCATGCAGGGCTTAAACTCATGAACTGTGAGGTCATGACCTAAGGTGAAGTTGGATGCTTAACCAACCCACCCAGACACCCCAGGTCTATGAATATTCTAATATGAATATTAGTGTACACAGTTTTGAGTGGACACAGGTTTTCATTTTTTTTTTAAATGTAGAAGTGGAATGGTTGTGTCATAAGATAATTGTATGCCATTTTCAAAGTGGTTGTCCCATTTGAATCTTCATCAGCAAGGTATAAGATATGTGGTGGTTACACATTCTGTCAATCTTTTTTACTTTTATGGTGTGTGTGTGTGTGTGTGTGTGTGTGTGTGTGTGTGTGTGTGTGCAGGTCTCATAGTTTCCATTTGTATTTCTATGATGACCAGTAATGATGAGAATTTCTTTTTGACTTATTAAACATTCATATAAGTTCTTTTTTGGGATATCTGTTTAAATATCTTGCCAACATTTTTATTGTGTTATATGATTTCTTATTATAAAAGTCCTTTATTCTGGCTACAAGATCTTTGATGGACATTTGTTTTACAAAATCATTCTGCTATTCTTGCCATTTTCTTATATTAATTGTTTTGAAAGAATGAAGTAACAGGTTTACAAAAGAATTGAGAGGAAGGTGCAGAGAATTTCGTATACTCCCTGGCCCCACACATGCATACTCTGCCCCTTTATCAATGTTGTTCATCACAGTAGTGTATTTTATTATCAAGGATTTACCCATACTGACAAATCATAATCACCCAAAGTCCATAGTTTACCCTAATGTTCACTCTTGGGGTCGTATATTCTATCCATCTGGATAAATGTATAATGACATATATTTATATTTAATATATAATACAGAGTATTTCTAACTGCCCTAAAAATATTTTGTGCTTTACCTAGTCATACCCCTTGTTCCTTCCACCATTCATGGCAATCACTGACCTTCTTATTGCCTCCTTAGTTTTGCCTTTTCCAGAATGTCATTTAATGGGAACCATAGTATGCAGCCTTCTCACAGTGGCTTCTTTCACTTGGTAATATGCACTTTAAGTCCCTCCATGTCTATTCATGGCTTGATGGCTCATTTCTTTTAGCACTAAATAATGTTCTATTATCTTGGTGTACCATAGTTTATCCATTCACTACTGAAGAGCATCTTAGTTACTTCCAAGTTTTGGCGATTATGAATAAAGCTATCACAAACATCTGTGCAGATTTTGAGTGCACATGTCTTTTTAGCTCCTTTGGGTGAATAACAAGGGAATTAAATTGTTGGATTTTCTGGTAAAAGCATATTTATTTTGTAAAAAACCACCTACCTGTCTTTCAAAGTGGCTGTGCCATTTTGCATTCCCACCAGCCATGTATGAGGGTTCCTTTGCTCTACATCTTTGACAGTATTTTGTATTGTCAGTCTTTCAGATTTTGGTCATTCTAATAGGTGTGTGGTGGTAGCTCACTGTTGTTTTAATTTGTCTTTTCTTGATGAGTTAAGATGTGGAGCATCTTCTCATATGCTTATCTCCCATCTGTGTATCTTCTTTAGTGAGTTATCAAAGATTTTTGTTGATTTTTAAGATCAGACTGTTTTCTTATTGTTGACATTTTAAGAATTGTATGTTTTAGGTAACAGTCCTTTCTCACATGTGAAATAGTTTATCTTACTCCATGGCTTGTCTTCTAATTTTCTTGATGCTGTCTTTTGCAGAGCAGGAGTTATTTCAGTATTAATGAAGTTCAGCTTATCAATTATTTCTTTCACTAAGTTTTTTGTAATGTTTATTTATTTTTGCGAGAGAGAAGCAGAGAGAGAGACACACAGAATCTGAGTAGGCTCCGGGCTCTGAGATGTCAGCCCAGAACCCGACATGGGGTTTGAACTCATGAACTATGAGATCATGACCCAAGCCGAAGTCGGAAGCTTAGCTGACTAAGCCACCCAGGCACCCCTCAATTATCTTTCATGGATTTGTCTTTGGTGTTGTATATAAAAAGTCATTGCCATATCCAAAGTCATCTAGGTTTTCTCTTTAATTATCTTCTAGTATTATTTTTGCATTTTGCATTGAGATCTATGGTCCATTTTGAGTTAATTTTTGTATATGTGCTGCCGAAGCGAGCACTTGAGTTAATTTTTGTGAAGAGTGTAAGTACTCTGTCTAGATTCTTATTTTACATTTGTTGAGAGACTAACTTTTGTCCATTTTAGTGCTTTGCAGCTCTGTAAAAAATTAATTGACTGTACTTGTGGGGGTCTATTTCTGGGCTCTATTCTGTTCCATTTATATCCCCCCCCCCAATACTACACCACCTATTACTGTAGATTTATAGTAAGTCTTAAGCTGGGAAGCATCAAATCTCCAAGAACTTTGTTCTCCACCTTCAGTAGTGGGTTGACTATTCTGGGTCTTTTGCCACTTCTTAGAAGCTTTAGGATCAGTTTGTCAACATCTATAAAATAACTTTCTGGGATTTTTATTGGGATTGCATAGATCAAAGTGGGAAGAACTGACATTTTGAAAATATTGAGTCTTTCCATGAACATGGAATATCTCTTCATTTATTTAGTTCTTTGATTTAATTTATCAAAGTTTTGTAGTTCTCTTCATATAGATTTTGTATAGTTTTTGTTAGATTTGTACAAAAATGTTTCATTTTGTGGGCTACTAATGTAATTGGTATTATGTGTTAAATTTCAAATTCCTTTTCTTCATTGATGGCATATAGTACAGCAATAAACTTTGCATTTAACCTTGTATCCTATACCTTGCCATAATCACTTACTTGTTCCTAGAATATTTGTTGATTCCTTTGGATTTACTAGATTGACAATCATATTACCTGTGAACAAAGTTTTGTGCCTTTCTTCCCAATCTGTATATCTCTTATTTCCTTTTCTTGCTTTATTGGATTAAAAAGGACTTCTGGTACAATGTTGAAAAGAAGTGATGAAATGGGAAATTTTTTTTACTTTACCTGATTTTAATGGAAAAACTTTAAGTTTCCCACCATTAAGTGTGATGTTAGCAGGAGCACCTGGGTGGCTCAGTCGGTTGGGCGTCCGACTTCAGCCCAGGTCATGATCTCGTGGTCTGTGAGTTTGAGCCCCACATTGGGCTCTGTGCTGACAGCTCAGAACCTGGAGCCTGCTTCGGATTCTGTGTCTCCCTCTCTCTCTGCTCCTCCCCCAATCATGCTCTGTCTCTCTTTGTCTCAAAAATAAATAAACATTAAAAAAAATTTTTTTAAAGTGTGATGTTGGCAGTAGGTATTTTGTATCAAGTTGACCTAGTTTTCTGAGAGTTTTTAATCCTGATTTGATGTCAGAGTTTATTAAATGCTTTTTATATATCTGTTAATATGATCATGTGATTTTTCTTTTTTAATCTATTGATATGATGAATTACAGTAATTGATTTTGAAAGTTTAACCAGCCTTGCTTACCTGGGATAAATCCCACTTGATTGCATTTAATTATGCCTAAACAAAAGAACAGACAATAAAAGGCAATGGGGTATTCTGTGAACAAAAAAAAATTAATAAATAAAATTGGAGTTTCTATAATTTTCTCTTATTCTCCATCATGGGCTTGTCAAAATTCCAATAATACAAAATAGAAGATACGATAGCAGATGTGTGTTAACAAAGTTAAATCTGGGTACCTGGCAAAATCATATTTTCTGAGTTTTTTGGTTTTTTGGTTTTTTGGTTTTTTTACCTTAAGGGTTTATTTACTTATTTTGAGAAAGAGAGAGAGAGAGAGAGAGAGAGAGAGAGAGAGAGAGAGAGAGAGAGAGA
>NW_024412403.1:51270369-51284106 GCF_014898765.1 Herpailurus yagouaroundi | reverse complement strand
AGAGAGAGAGAGAGAGAGAGAGAGAGAGAGAGAGAGAGAGAGAGAGAAGATTCCGAGCAGTCTCTGAGCTGTCAGTGTAGAGCCCCACCTGAAGCTGCATCTCACTGTGAGATCATGACCTGAGCAGAAATCAAATTGAGAGTTGGATGCTTCACAGACTGAGTCATCCAGGCACCCCTTGCAGTGTTTTGTTTTATCAACTTCTCACAATTTCTCCTGTCTAATGTTGAGAACTTATTTTTTCCAGAATCCTCTTTTCCAGATCAGATTAAGCTGATTGGAGGAATTTATACATGTTTTGGAAGGAATAAGGTAAGCAGAGTCCATTTTTCTTAGAAGATTCTCTGTGAAGGTCATAAATGATGACAGACAATGAAATGCTTCCTAATGAGCTCCAGCTTGTTCTCATTCTCTTCTTGATGCATGCCTCACTTAACTTTCTGGTTACAGGCCTGGCTGGCCAACAGCAGCATCAAATTTACCACCAGGTGTTTGCCTAAGGCCTTAAGAAGTTGTCATTCCTATGGTAACACTGGTTGCCTCAGAGGCAGCAATTTCCAGTCAATAGATTCCATTAGATGGTAGTTTCCATGCTTCTATAACCTCCCCTTTTTACTTCTGAATGGTTTCTTTGGTTTTCCTTCAAGGTATATTTTATCTACCTATACTAGTACTTTGCATGACTTCATCAATGACTATTTTTCTGGTTCAGTAATCCCCACTTCTAGACATTCATTGTCCCATCTTGTCCCACATTCAAGTAAATTCTAATTCTTATTTGAAATAATTTCTTCTGCAATACTTACAATGGCTCTGTTACAACTAAACTTCGATCCTTGAAGGTAGGTGAGTAGCATAATATTAAAAATATACTATGTTTTATGAAAAAATATACTATATGCTATCAATATTATTAGCCAGATGGATACTAAAATATAAGCATATGCTAATAATAAGGAAAATGAGTCATTTAACATGTCTCTTTTCTAAGGGGTTACAGAGCATTTTAGATAGGTTAATGTTAGCTCAACATGTTTATGAATTGTTACAGGAGATATTTATTTTTATATTCAGATAAATATCAGTGTTGGTATTTCCGATTAATGGTGGGGTTGGAGATGGTCTATAGTTCTGGCAGTCATTCAGAGCCTCAGGTTGGCATAGGCTTTTACACCTTCACTTCATGAATCCCAGTTTGCTCTCAACATTGACATAAAGCTTGAATATTAAAGAAGTGAAGAATATGGGGCTCCTGGGTGGCTCAGTTGGTTAAGCGTCCACTTTGGCTCAGGTCATGATCTCACAATTCGTGAGTTCAAGCACCATGTCGGGCTCTGTGCTGATAGCTTAGAGCCTGGAGTCTGTTTCAGATTCTGTGTCTTCCTCCCTCTCTTTCCGCCCCTCCCCTGCTTGCACTCTCTCAAAAATAAACAAACATTAAAAAAATTAATAAAGAAGGTAAAGGATAGAAGTAGCAGGCAAACTTCTTAACTGGATTAGCCTAGAAATGATACTCAACACTTTCATTCCCATGTCATTGGAAACAACTATATCTGCACATACTTTCAGTGGTTGGGGCTTGGAAATACAATTCTTAAAGGCAGCATGTTCCCAGAAGGAACTGTAGTCTATGAGAGAAGATGTAAATAATTGGTTACAGGTAGCCATCTGTGTTGAATATGGCTGTCAAATACCCATGGACAGTTCTTCTTCCCTCTAGAACATAATTCCACCCACACACAGAGGGGATAACCCAAAGTTCTACCTACTTACTGTTGTCAGTTAAGTGTTCATATTCTCTTTGTGAGTGTTCTGCATCACATCTGGAAGAGATTGTTTTTGTTCTTGTAATCTACATAAATGAAAACAAGTTTCCAGTACTTCCTCTCAGTACTTACAGTAGTGTCACAGCTGTCCCTGGAAACACCGTGTTGCCATTATCCCTGATTCTCAGCAGTATTGACTTCTAAATAAGAGGATTAAGTAGCCCATGACCACAGCCCAGTTGCAGGAAAGACAAGATAATAGGGCATTTTCAGCTTTAGTTGTGCAGACAGTTTTTGCTTTCCACCAAAATCCCCAAGATAGGGAATTACCTAAAGAAAAGGTGTCCATATGCTAAGAAGCCTCAAGATGAAACATTCTCCTACTTTTGTATATGGCATGATCTGAAATATATATGTAACAATTAATCACAACCACTGTTTCCATTATTATCGAGGTATCCATTTAATGTGAGCAATTCTTTCTCTTTAACCATTCCACATACACTTGAATATTTATCCCAGCTTAGACTCAATTTATAGAGGCACAAACTATACCACATATAAATGAGGGAAAAACTGGGCTGAATTAACACAAAGGCAGCACTTTTATGTAGTTTAGTGTATCCTATTTTCCATGGGAAGAATTCTGTCCCACTGATATTTTGATGTGTTCCTTCAGAAGTGGTGTTCCCCTATCTCCTGGCCCCTCTGGAAAGTAAAATAATAAAAATTTTAAATCTTGGATACTTCTCAAGTTTTCATGTGTCTTATCTGTTTTTCCAAAGCCAGGTAATATACATTTAAAAATAAAAGTTTGACATCTAGTAACAAATTCTGTATTTGTAATTACAAAGCTAAATATAAGCCAATTAAATCTTCCTTGGTCATCTTCTCTTTGATTTAATCATCCCAAGGGTGACTTCCTGAACTTTTACAGAATATTAGTCTTGCTATAATTGTAACCTGTATAATTTGACCACTAAACTCATCTACTGAAATGTTTGTTGTTTTCTAAAGAGGCATATAACTTTTTATTTCACTGAATGCTTCTTTTGTCTAATTGTGCCCATGACAACTGTTATTGAATATTTGATAACATGCATTTTATTCCCATGTATTTCTTCTTTCCTTTTCTAAATGAATTGTCCTCAGGCACCATAAGCATAAAAGTGTCAGTGACATATTTTGTTTATAGCACATAAAATAAAACAGTGTTTTGAAAAATATTTGTTTAATTTCTTTCATACTGATATGTCACCAATTTAACTTTTAAATTTAGTATAAAATGAAATGCTTCAAAAAACCAAATCAAAACAAAACAATACACTCCTGTAGAATGAAATTATGCACATTACCAAAGTATTCTCTCCTTAATAAAAAGCTTCAACAAATTCATTTTTTATAAGCAGCATTTCAAGTATACCTTTCTATCCCAACAGAGTGACAAGATCTGGACTACACAGCTACAAACACTGGCCTTGATCATCAGAAACAAGCAACCCCTGGGGGAAAAACTTATCAGAGGAAGCAGACAGATTTTAATTGTTTCAGAAGAAGTAGCATCTTCAATCTTTAACTGCCTAAAGAACATTCTAGTACTTACAAAATTTCCTGGCTAGAGGAGCTCTGAGATGTCCTCTGGACTCTGATTTTAAGGGCATTTTGCCTGTGACCCCATCGAGGAAATAAATAAAATGGGAGGTGGGGGGGAAAGAAAGAAATATATGCAGAAGTCATTTGCATAATTTCAGAACACTCATATGTACTTGGAAGGCTTCAGACATTTAAACTGGAAACATCAAGACACAAAGTAACTACCTTTGTAGATTGTCTTATTTTTAATATAAACAGGTACTTCTTAGGTATCTCTATGTGAACACCCTGCTCCCTGCAGAAACCACCTCACCGTTACAAACCCTATTCCTTCCTCCCTACCTCTAAAAAGGTTTAATAAGTAATATGACAGGTGTGATCTTGATGCTGGTGAGCCTACAAAGCAGCAACATGAATTTCTAAGAAAACCTTACAGAAATGTTTAAAAACATTTTTTTAGCATTTATTTATTATTGACAGAGAGAGAGAGAGAGAGCGAGCGAGTGAGCGTAAGCATGGGAGGGGCAGAGAGAGGGGGAGACAGAGAATCCGAAGCAGGCTCCAGGCTCTGAGCAAGCTGTCAGCACAGAGCCTGACACGGGGCTCGAACTCATGAACTGCGAGATCATGACCTGAGCTGAAGTCGGACACTCAACCAACTGAGCCACCCAGGTGCCCCCTTGCAGAAATGTTTTAGACTGAAAGGCTGAGTGAGGGGTCCCTCTATTCCTTTTTATTGAGGTATAATTGACATATAACATTATATTAGTTTTAGGTGTACAACATAATTATTGGATACTTGTACATATTGTGAAATGGTCCCCATAGTAAGTCTAGTTAACATCCCTCACCATACATTGTTACATTTTTTTTTCTACTGATGAGAACTTTTAAGATCTACTCTCTTAGCAACTTTCAAACATGCAAGAGTATTATTAACTATGGTTGTAATGCTATACATTACATTTCCCTGACTTACTTACCTTATAGATGGAAATATGTACCTTTTGACCCCCTTCACTCATTTTGCCTACTGTCCACCCCCAATGACAGTCACCAATCTGTTCTTTTTATCTAAGAGCTTGATTTTTTAAAGATTCTACATATGAATGAGATCATGCAATATTTGTCTTTCTCTGTCTGATTTATTTCACTTAGCACAATGCCCTCGAAATCTATTTAGAGTGTAGTAATTGGCAAGACTTCATTATTTTGTATGGCTGAATAATAGTCCTGTGTGTGTGTGTGTGTGTGTGTGTGTGTGTGTGTGTGTGTGATATCCATTCAGACATCAATGAACACTTAAATTGTTTCCATATCTTGGCTATTGTAAATAATGCTACAATGAACATAGGGATGCATATATCTTTTAGAGTTAGTGTTTTCATTTTTTTCAGGTAAACACATAGAACTAGAATTACTAGATAGCTTTCTTTGTGTTTGTTCGTTTTTTGGTATTTCTTTTTTTATTAATTTTATTTTATTTTTTAATTTCAGTCCAAATTAGTGTATAGTGCAACAATGATTTCAGGAGTAGATTCCTTAATGCCCTTACCCACTTAGCCCATCACCCCCTCCTACACCCCCTCAAGTAAACCTCTCGTTGTTCTCCATATTTATGAGCCTCTTATGTTTTGTCCCCCTCCCTGTTTTTATATTCTTTTTTGTTTGCCTTCCCTTATGTTCATCTGTTTTGTCTCTTAAAGTCCTCATATGAGTGAATTCATATGATATTTGTCTTTCTCTGACTAATTTCACTTAGCATAATACCCTCCAGTTCCATCCACGTAGTTGCAAATGGCAAGATATCATTCTTTTTGATTGCCAAGTAATACTCCATTGTGTATATATATAGCACATCTTCTTTATCCATTCATCTATCGATAGACATTTGGGCTCTTTCCATACTTTGTCTATTGTTGATAGTGCTGCTATAAACATGGGGGTGCATGTGTCCCTTCGAAACAGCACACCTGTATCCCTTGGATAAATACCTAGTAGTGCAGTTGCTGGGTCATAGGATAGTTCTATTTTTAGTTTTTTGAGGAACCTCCATACTGTTTTCCAGAGTGGCTGCACCAGCTTGCATTGCCACCAACAATGCAAAAGAGATCCTCTTTCTCCACATCCTGGCCAACATCTGTTGTTGCCTGAGTTGTTAATGTTAGCCATTCTGACAGGTGTAAGGTGGTATCTCATTGTGGTTTTGATTTGTATTTCCCTGATGATGAGTGATGTTGAGCATTTTTTCATGGGTCGGTTGGCCATGTGGATGTCTTCTTTGGAGAAGTGTCTATTCATGTCTGTTGCCCATTTCTTCACTGGATTTTTTTTTTTTTTGGGTGAGTCTGATAAGTTCTTTATAGATTTTGGATACTAACCCTTTACCTGATATGTCGTTTTCAAATATCTTCTCCCATTCTGTCGGTTGCCTTTTAGTTTTGATGTCTTGGTATTTCTATTTTTATTTTTTTTTTAATTTTTTTTTCAATGTTTATTTATTTTTGTGACAGAGAGAGACAGAGCATGAACGGGCGAGGGGCAGAGAGAGAGGGAGACACAGAATCGGAAACAGGCTCCAGGCTCTGAGCCATCAGCCCAGAGCCCGACGTGGGGCTCGAACTCACAGACCGTGAGATCGTGACCTGGCTGAAGTCGGACGCTTAACCGACTGCGCCACCCAGGCGCCCCTCTATTTTTATTTTTTTGAGGAACCTCTGTACCATTTTCAATAGTGGCTGCACCAATTTACATTCTCACCAACAAGGACATAAACATTCTCTTTTCTCTACATCTTCGCAAACACATGTTATTTCTTGTCTTTTTTATAATAGCCATTTTAATAGGTATGAGGTAATATCCCATTGTGGTTTTGATTTGCATTTCCCTGATGATTAGTGATGTTGAACATCTTTTCGTGTACCTATTAGCCATTTGTATGTCTTCTTTGGAAAATATCTAATCAGATCCTCTATGTATTTTTTAATCGAATTGTTTATTTTTTTGCTCTTGAGTTTTGTGAGTCCTTTACATATTTTGGATATTAACTCCTGTCAGATGTATGATTGGAAAATAGCTTCTCCTAATCAGTAAATTCCTTTTTCATTCTACTGATGACTTCCTTTGCTGGAACTAAAACTAACAGCTTTTTAGTTTGGTATAGACTAGTTTTTTGTTTTGTTTGTCTTTGTTGTCTTTGCTTTTGGTGTCATCTCTAAAAAATCATCACCAAGACCTATGTCAAGGAGTACCACCTGTTTTCTTCAGGGGTTTTGTGATTTTAGTTCTTACATTCAAGTCTTCAATCCATTTAGAGTTAATTTTTGTGTATGATATAAGGTAATGGTCCATTTTCATTCCTTTACATGTAGCTATCCAGGTTCCCCACCACTATTTACTGAAGAAACTGTACATTCCCCAATTCAGAGTTACCTATGTTCTTGAGGAGAACAATACCAATATAGCTTTCTTGCTTGAGCATTTAAGATAGGGCTAATGTAACTGAGGGAAATAAATTTTAATATTTATTTTAAATTATTTTAGATTTAAACCAAAAACACCTTATGTGAGTAAGGTGGACACTGGAATATTGGACAATGGAATTTTAAGACTCCAAGAGTAACAGAAATTCTTAGCCAAAATATATCAACACATATAATGAAGGAAAACATATAATTAAGATAAATGACCAGAGGCTAAAAAGAGGAGAGTTCTGAAAGCCTTCCCTAACCAACGTGTAGTGTTGAACAGGTTAATGGTCTGATAGTGAGGCTCAGTTGATAGGCTTTCAGAAGCTTCCTGAATAAACTATTAGGAATAGGTTGAGAGAGGTTTGGAGGAATTTAAAGGAACACAGTAAGTTCATAAAATGTGGCTAAATACAAGATCAGTGTTAGGAAAAAAAAATGTATGTTTTAAAGAAGGTGAGTGTGTTGGGAAATGAAAGCAGGCCTTAGCCAGTTGGTGCATTAATTCTGGCACAAGTATAAAGAAGAGGGACTCTTATATTTACTGAAGAGCCTGCTCTTGGTTCCTATGGGTTTTCTGAGGCTTCCTATTGATCCACGTCAGGGTCGAAGCTGAATCTGACTTAAAACCATGTTCTTCCTTTCGCCTATAATATCCTACCTACATGTAGACTATAAAAACAGAGAAAGTTGATCTTGAAGAGAAAGAGCAAGCCTCAGCTGGATTTTATTCCCTGGCCTAAGCCATTTCTGAGGCCTACCTTTGGTTCTGTGAGAAATATATCTTCTTAATAGTTTTTTTTTTTTTTTTAATTTAAGCTGTCCATATGAGTTTATGATACTGGTAGAAAAATATATAATTAATGAAATAAGTTATTTTTCTATTAATTCTTTCTGTTTTAATGTTCTTCCTGTAATTCTCCAGATGGTAGAATTCTATTTATAAGGACCTTTTCATGTTACTTCTTGTAAAGACTTCTCTAAGTCACAATACTGCTCTCCCCACACGCATATGAATCACTCTCTTATCTAATTTATAACAGCCTTTATATTCACCACTGCCGTGTTTCTCTAAAACTCTCCCAGTCCACAGATTTATTGATCATTTACTATGAGCCAGATATTGAGCTAGGTATTGAAGGGGTACAAATATGTATATAATGTGGGATACAAACTAGTAGAGATTTGTACTTGGTGTTGTGAAACTTTAGAGGAGGGAGTCACTGATTTTGTCTAGGGAAATCAAAAAGTTCCCCAGCAAAATGTGATGTTTGAGCTAACTAAATAAAGAATCGGAGGCACTCAAGCAGATGAGATAATACAGATAGGAACAGGTCAGTCAGAGAAAATGGGAATTGAAAAGAAATAAAGGAATCAAAAAACTCCATAGACCATTAGGGAATTTGGTAATATGGGCCTGTGTACAATGTGGAGGGGGGAGGAATAGAGAAAGGTTAGCCACATAGGTTAGACAAGTAGGTTGAGGCCAACTGTGAAAATCCTCAAATACTCTTGTCACATTCTCATTTGTTAACCAAATATGTCCCTCAACAAGATTGTATTTTTATATCTTCTAATTTCTTCAGGTTTTTAAAGCTTATAATTGAGTTTTTCCTCAAGGGGCAAGAGTGCTGTGAAGAAATAACAGGAAGAAAACAATAGAAGAGATAGCCAGTTTGGCAAGAAATCTATGAAGGATTTTTTTGTAGTTACTATAAACCTATATGATTTGAGGATCCACTTCAAAATTTTCTGTCTAGTGTTTAAAAGAGTTTATTTTTCGGGGGGTGAAACACTGATCATTTTTTGAATTCAAACTTAAAATTTCAAGTATCTGTGAAGTTAGATTAGAAATATATAAAGTGAATTAATCTATTTAGATTGGATGATAACATTAGTCACCAGGACAAAGTGTAGTAGGAAGCATTAAAAGATAAATAAAAGGTATTCAGGATAGGAGACAATTTTTTGTACATCAGTTTCCACTAAAAGCTTGGATAAGAGAACATAAGCTTCTGGGAATGAATGAGTCTGGATCCAGAGGAGCATTAATATTTCATGAGTTTTTAACAATCACTTTCTGGGGAATTGAAAAGAGGTATGGAGGCAAGGATAGAAAAAAACAAGAAAATAGTTTATTCAGAAAAAAAATGCTATTGCAAAGGAGCTCAAAGTTTAACAGTAAGAACATTTAAATAAAAGTAACCTTTTATAGGATTTCAGTTCATTTCTAATATCTTCTAAGGTAGAGCATAATTGCCATATACAGACATAAACATATGTATTGATATATACATGATATATATATGTATATATACATATGTATGTGTGTCTATAAAAACAATCCAAGAATAGTCTCATTGCTTATGATTTTATATTTAATTCTATCAGAACTGACAATACTAAAAATTATGTTGGAGGAAACATGTATGATTGCCTAATTCAATTCTACTTTTCCCTTCCTAACAGAGCCCCATTTGTGCTTAATATTCCCCTCAGGTAAGATGATATTAATTCAAAATTAAAACCAGTCATGAAATCCTATTTCTCCTGATTGGGATTGTTTTAGAGATATGAATGTGAAATTTTCTGAGAATGGGTTCTAGGCTTTTGTGAAAGAGACACTAGAGGTGGAAATTCATGGATTTTGTTGTTGTTTTAGATACTGTCGTTTTTAGATATTGTACAAGAAACTGTTTATTCAGCAGGCCTGTGTTGGTGAAATCCCAAACATTTCCAAGAAGGTCTGTTCTCAGGACTGGCCCATAGCCAGCTTCTAGTTGCTGAGCTCTGAGCCCTTGGAATGTTCTGCCTGATAGAATTTCTTTGTAAGCCTGAGGCAGTGGGCCATGTTGTACCAGTGTGAGCAGATAGTAGATGCTAGCAATGTGTTTGTAGGTTTTGCTGTGAGGAGTCTGGAGTCTGTGTAGCTGATGTGAGTCATGCAGATGCTGCATGGCCTATGTGACCTGATCTTCAGTAAAAATCTAGACACAAAGCCTCAGGTGAGCTTCTCCCACTGACATCACTCAGAGTATGGTGTTAAATATCCTTCCTGGGGGAATTAAACACATTCATGCAACACCACCCCCCTCCCCGAGAAGGAACACCTGGATGTTTGTACCTGGTTTCTGTCAGACCTTCCCACATGCCTGTTTCTCTTTGCTGATTTTAACTATAAATACTTATAGTTTAAACTATAACCACAAGGATAATAGCTTTTGAGTTCTGTGAATCCTTCTAATGAATCATTGAGCATAAGGGTTGTCTTAGAGATCCCTGGCACAGATAGGATACCTGATGCTGGCTCTTGAGGCCACTGGGTAAATCAGCTTTGGAATAAAACCCAATGCTTTGACAAATACAGTTTTACAATTTTTTGTTTCCTCAGGAAATTTGTGTTTTCCTAATCCTATATCATGTGGATTCAGGGAATAAACACACTTTATTATCATTGACATAAAGTCAAACACTTTTTTTCAGAAGAACAAACAAGTTGTTGTTAAGGTATATTTAATATACAAACAGTTACACATATTTGATATATACATGTTGATGAGTTTGGACTACATACATACACCCATGATACAATCACCACAAAAAAGGTAATTAATCTATCATCTTTGAAAGATTTCTTGTGTCCCCTTGTTGTTGTTTTTTCTAATAGTAATAACATTTAATATGAGTTCTGTCCTTTTAAAAAAATTTTTAAGTGTGTGCAGTGAATCTCTAGAACCTATTAATTTTGTTTAATTATGCCTTTATACCCGTTGAACCACATTTACCGTTTTCCTCCTCCCCATATCCCTTTGGCAACCACCATTCAATTCTCTGCTTCTGTGAATTTGACTATTAGGAGGAATCATACAGTATTTGCCCTTTAGTGACTGACTTATTTCACTTAGCATAATCTCTTCCAGGTTTATCCATGTTGCTGCAAATGGTAGGGTTTTCTTCTTTTTTAAGGCTGATTAATCACTGTGTTTTTCCAAAAATTTCTACTTCATATGTTAGTAGACAAATACCCTTAGATGAGGATAAAGAGAGACTCAGAATATAATCAATTCTTACACATGCATATTTGTGCATAATGAGTTTTAACGGAGTCTCATGCTATCCTCTTGGTGAGTTTTCAACCTTCAATAGTCCCCATATAAATACTGGCATAGGAAAGTATTTTTATCATTTTTATGAAATTATTTTAATCATTTGATATGCTTTTTTCATACCTAATTTGATTGAACATCAATGAATAATACAACGCTAAGACACATGCTCAAGTCACCCAACTAAAGGAGGAGAATCAGTTTATAAGTCTAGGTCCATCTCAGTACAAATCCATACCATTTGTTTTATATCATAGTTTGTCTTCATTGCCACTCCATTTCTATGCCAGCGTTTCCCTTTCCTTCCTACACTTTCAATTATTTAGTCATTAATGCATTCGTAATATAATATATATATTGGATGCCTATAAGGGCTCAGGGATCAAACTAAGCACTGGGAAAGCAACGATGGGGAAAAAACCAAACAGACACTTCCTACTCTGATGAGATGTCAAACAATTATCATGCCGTATAAATGTATAATTTTAAAACCAAATAAGCATTATCGATGAGAGGAAATGATGTTATGACATCATATATCAAAGATACACTGACTAGACTATCACTGAAGGAATTTTGGGGAGAAATAGTACATTGGATGAGATGACAGATATTATGAATTAACTAGGCCAAGGCATAGGACCGTGCCCTTCAATACACTAGCCACCAGCCATATGCACCTACTGAGTAGTAGAAATCCTAGAACAAATTGAGATACACAGTAAGTATAAAATACACTCTGGATTTCAAAGATTGAGTACAAAAAGGAGAATGTAAATTATACAGGAGAAAAGTCAAGTGAGATGACCCCTCTAAGATGAGCAGCCACAACCAACAACGTCCACTCCACTGGTTTCTCCATGGAAAAGACAAAAGCTTTTAAAAATGTTTTCCTGGAAACCTTGAGTGCTGATTTTATGCTCACTTTATAAAGAAGAGATATGATTAAGAACCATAAACAAGGAAGTTATTAGGATCTAGTAGACATGTTTATGTGAATCGAAGGGAATTTACGTCACATTGGAAGAGTTTGAATAGTAAACAAAAAGGCAAAAAAAAAAAAAAGGTAGGTGGAAAGTATAAACAATTTTTAAGCAGTGTAAGAGATAGAAAAGAGAGATCCTTGAAGAAGAGGGAGAAGACTTAAAGGAGGTATTTTTGTATGTTTGTTTGTTTTTAAGACAATCATATTTATTTTTTAAATTTATTTTATTTTTGTTTACTTTTTTAAGTAAAAAAACTAGTACAAAATTTTATTTCATACCAAACACAATATGCCAATGAATTCTGTAAAAAAAACAATATAGGTCTAAGAATAAATTAAATATTTATGTATAATACATACCAATGGTTGCTTTAAGAAAGCATACTCATAGGTTGGGGCACCTGGGTGGCTCAGTTGGTTGAGCATCCTACTTCATCTCAGGTCATGATCTCACGGTTCATGAGTTTGAGCCCCGTGTTGGAGCCTGGAGCCTGCTTCGAATTCTATGTCTCCTTCTCTCTGCCCCTCCCCTGCTGACATTCATTCTCTCTCTCTCTCTCTCTCTCAAAAATAAATAAATAGTAAAAAAAAAAAAAAAAAAAAAAAAGCATACTCAAAAACATCAAAAAAAACTTTTTTTAAAGGGGCACCTGCGTGACTCAGTTGGTTTTGGGTGTCTGACTTGGGCTCAGGTCATCATCACAGTGTAAGTTCGAGCTCCATATTGGGTTCTGGGCTGACAGCTCAGAGCCTCAAACCTGCTTGGGATTCTGTGTCTCCCTCTCTCTCTGCTCCTCCCCTGCTCATGCTCTGTCTCTGTCTCTGTCTCTGTCTCTCTCTCAAAAATAAATAAGCATTTAAAAGAATTAAAAAAAAAAAAGAAAGCATACTCAAACTTGGTATTTTATACCAATTATGAAAAATAGTTATGAGAAGAATATGTAGAGAATTATATTTATTCTATGGATGTTGATCCTTTATTTTAACATCTTCCTTGTTTGGCAAGTATTTTTTTTTTTTGTAACATAATTACTTCTTTTTTAACATATATTTTTTATTTGAGCATAGTTGACACACAATGTTACAATAGTCTCAGGTTTATAGCTTAATGATTTGACAAGTTTATACCTTATGCCATGTTCACCACAAGTATAGCTACCATCTGTCACACTTCATTGCTATTATAATATCATGGACTATAATTCTTTACCCTCTGCTTTTTATTCCTATGACTTGCTCATTCCGTAGCTGGAGGCCTTATCTCCCTCTTCCCTTTATCCATTTTTCCCAATGCTCCACCTCCCTCCCATCTGGTAACCCTCAGTCTGTTCTCTGTATTTATAGTCCTGATTCTGTTTTCTGTTTTTTTATTCATTTCTAAATTTTTTTAAAAAAATTTATTTTAGAGAGAGAGCATGTGTGAGAGCAGAAAAGGGGCAGAGAGAGAGAAAGATAGAAAGAGAATCTTAACCAGGTTCCACCTATAGCGCAGAGCCTGATGCAGGGCTCAATCCCATAGCCCTGGGATCATGACCTGAGCCAAAATCAAGAGTCAGATGCTCAACCAACTGAGCCACCCAGGGGCCCCTGTTTATTTACTTTTTATTTTTTTATTTTTTTAGATTCGATTCATGAGTGGAATCATGATATTTGTCTTTCTCAGGTAACTTATTTCACTTAATATACCTTCTAGGGCCATTCATATTGTCTCCAAATGGCAAGGTTTCCTCCTTTTTATAGCTGTGTAATATTCCACTATATATATATATGTGTGTGTGTGTGTATATGTATATATATGTATATATATACATATACACACA
>NW_024412403.1:51230500-51269969 GCF_014898765.1 Herpailurus yagouaroundi | reverse complement strand
TGTGTATTGATGGATTCTTAGATTGCTTTCCTCTCTCGGCTATTACAAATAATGCTGTAATAAACATAGGGATGCATATATCTCTTAGACTTTGTGTTTTTATTTTCCCTGGGTAAATAGTGGAATTATTGGATCATAAAATATTCTTTTTTTAGTTTTTTGAGAACTGTCCATACTGTTTTCCACAGTGGCTGTACCAATTTACATTCCCACCAACATTGCACAAGAGTTCCTTTTTCTCCACATCCTCATCAACAATTGTTGTTTATTATCTTCTTGATTTTAGCCATTCTGAAAGGTATGAGGTGATATCTCATTGTGGTTTTGATTTACATTTCCCTGATAATTAGTGATGTTGAACTTTTTTTCATGTGTATGTTGCCCATCTGTGTGTCTTCCTTGGGAAATATCTCTTCAGGCCCTCTTTCATGTTTTAATTAGATTATATTTTTGGTGTTGAGTTGTATAAGTTCTTTATATATTTTTAATATTAACCCCTGCAAGATATATCATTTGCAAATATCTGCTCTCATTTCATAGGTTGTCTTTTTGTTGTCTTGATGGTTTATTTTGCTGTGCAAAAGCTTTTTATTTTTTATGTATTCCTAATAATTTATTTTTGTTTTAGGAGACATATCTAGAAAAATGTTTCTATGGCTAATGACAGAGAAATTACTGCCTGTATTCTCTCCTAGGACTGTTAACAGTTTTATGGTTTCAGGTCTTATGTTTAGGTCTTTAGTCCATTTTGAGTTGTTTTTATGTATGGTGTTAGAAAGTAATCTAGTTTTATTCTTTTTTTTTTTTTTTTTAATTTTTTTTTTCAACGTTTATTTATTTTTGGGACAGAGAGAGACAGAGCATGAATGGGGGAGGGGCAGAGAGAGAGGGAGACACAGAATCGGAAACAGGCTCCAGGCTCTGAGCCATCAGCCCAGAGCCCGACGCGGGGCTCGAACTCACGGACCGGGAGATCGTGACCTGGCTGAAGTCGGACGCTTAACCGACTGCGCCACCCAGGCGCCCCTAGTTTTATTCTTTAAATATAGCTGTCCAGTTTCCCCAGCATCATTTATTCAAAAGAATATCTTTTCCCCATTGTGTATTCTTGCCTCCTTTGTCATAGATTAATTGACCATATAATATAGGTTTATTTCTGGGGTCTCTATTCTGTTCCATTGATCCATGTGTCCGTTTTTATGCCAGTGACATACTATTTTGATTACTACAGCTTTGTAGTACATGTTGAAATCCAGAATTGTGATACCACCAGCTTTGTTCTTTGTTCTCAAGACTGCTTTGGCTATTTTGGGTCTTCTGTGGTTCCACACAAGTTTTAGGATTATTTGTTCTAGTTTTGTGAAAAATGCTGTTAGTATTTTGATAGGAATTACATTGAATCTGTACATTGCTTTGGGTAATATGGACATTTTGACAATCTTAATTCTTCAAATCCATAAGCATGGAATATCTTTCCATTTGTTTGTGTTCTCTTCAATTACTTTCATTGGTGTTTTAAAATTTTTAGAGTACAAATATTTCACTTCTTTGGTTAAGTTTATTCATAGGTATTTTATTCTTTTTGGAGTAATTGTAAATGGTGTTGTTGTTGGTTTTTATTTTTCTCTTTCTGAAACTTCGTTAGCATATAGAAACACTAGCAATTTATGGGTATTAATTATCCTACCATTTTACTGAATTCATTTATTACTTCTAATAGTTTTTTTGGTGGAGTCTTTAAGATTTTCCGCGTGTGGCATCGTGCCATCTGCAAATAGTAACAGTTTAATTTCTTCTTTTCCAATATGGATGTCTCTTACTCTTTCTTCCCTGATTGCTGTGGCAAGGACTTCCAGTACTATGTTGAATAAAAGTGGTGAGAGTGGACATCCTTGTCTTGTTATTGACTTTAGAGGGAAAACTCTCAGTTTTTCACCTTTGAGGAAGATGTTAGTTGTGGGTTTTTTTTAATCAATGGCCTTATTATGTTGAGGTATGTTCCCTCTAACCCCAGTTTGTTTATCATGAATGGATATTGAACTTTGTCATATACTTTTTCTGCACCTACCTAGATGATGCTATGATTTTTATCCTTAGTTTGTTGATGTGGTGTATGACGTTGATTGATTTGCATCCTGGGAATAAATACCACGCAATGGTGGTGAATAATCTTTTTAAAGTATTGTCATATGCAGTTTGGTAATATTTTGTTGAGGATTTTGCATCTATGTTCATCAGGGATATTGGCCTGTAGTTTTCTTTTTTTTGTGTGATGTTTTTTGTCTTTGCCTCGTTTAGGTGTCAGGATAATGCTGGCTTCATAGAATATATTTGGAAGCTTTATCTATTTCATTTATTTGTCCTGTGATCTTTATTATTTCCTTTCTTCTACTCACCTAGCACTTTGTTTTTTCTTCCTTTTCCAGGTCTAGTTCCTTAACTCTTAAAGTTAGATTGTTTACTTGCATTTTTTTCTTGTTTCTTGAGATAGGCCTGTATTACCATATACTTCCCTCTCAGAACTGCTTTCAGTGTGTCCCAGAGATTTTGTACTATTGTGTTTTCATTTTCATTTGTCTCCATGTATTTTTTAATTTCTTTCTTGATGGCTTCATTGACCCATTGGTTGTTTAGTCTCGATGTGTTTGTGTTCTTTCATTTTTTTTCCTTGTGATTATTTTCTAGTTTTATATCATTGTGGCTGGAAAAGATGTATAGTATGATTTCAATATTCTTAAATTTACTGAGGCTTGTTTTATGGCCTAATATATAATCTATTCTGGAGAATGTTCCATGTGCACTTGAAAGGAATGTATTTTCTGTTTTTTTTTTGGATGGAATGTTCTGCGTATATCTGTTATGTCCATCTGGTCCAATGTGTCATTCAAAGACAAAGTTTTCTTAATTGGTTATCTATCTGGAGGATATATCCATTGATGTGAGTGGAGAGTTAAAGTCCTCTAATACTATTATATTACCATCAGTTACTCTCTTTATGTCCATTAATGTTTGCTTTATTATTTAGGTGTTCCAGTGTTAAGTTTATAGATATTTGCAGATGTTATATTTTCTTGTTGGATGGATCTCTTTATTGTTATTTGTCATTATATAATGTTCTACATTGTCTCTTGTTAGTCTTTGTTTTAAAGTCTGTTTTGTCTAAGTATTGCTACCCCACCTTTTTTGTTTTTTTCACTTTCATTTGCATGGTAAATGTTTTTGCATCCTTTTACTTTCAGCCTTTATGCATCTTTATGTCTGGGGTGAGTCTTTTCTAAGCAGCATATAGATGAGTATTGTTATTTATTTATTTATTTATTTATTTATTTATTTATTTTTAACCCATTCCACAATTCTATGTTTTTTGATTGGAGCATTTAGGCTATTTACACTTAAAGTAATTATCAAATGGTTGTACTTACTGACACTTTTAAAATTTGGTTTTGGTTGTTTTTGTAGTTCTTCTTTGTTCCTTTCGTCTCTTTTGCTCTTTTTTCTCTGTGATCAGTGTATATCTATAATGTTTTCTTTGGCTTTCTCTCTGGCTTTTTTGTGTATATATCATAGGTTTTGGGTTGTGGTTGCCAGGAAGTTCATATATAACATTTTAAGTAAATAGCAGTCCATATTACTTTGGTGGACATTTCATTATAAACACATTCTTAGAAGAAGAAGAAAAAGAAGAAGAAAGAAGACGAAGATGAAGATGAAGAAAAGAAAGAAAGAAAGAAGGGAAGAAAGAAAGAAATATTTCCTTCTCTTTCATCCTTTTTCCTCTTTTTCCTCCCTTCTCCACATTATATGTATATGTTGTCCTATTTTACATCTTTTAATTCATATTTTTCTTATGTCTACTTATAACCATTTCTTTTCTACCTAAAGAAGTCCCTTTACCGTTTCTTGTGAGGCTGGTTTAGCGGTGATAAATTCCTTTATCTTTTGTCTAGGAAACTCTTTATCTCTTCATCTCTTCTTCAAATCTGAATGATAACCTTGCCTGGGAGAGTATTCCTGGTTGTAGGCTTTTTCCTTTCAGTACTTTGAATACATCAAACCACTCCCTCTGGCTTGCAAATTCCTGCTGAAAAACCAGTTGATAGCTTTATAGGTTTTCCTTGTAGGTAACTTTTGTTTCTGTCTTGCTGCTTTTAAGATTCTCTTTTTTATCATTAACTTCTGACATTTTAATTATTATGTGCCATGGTAAGAACCTCCTGAGTACATCTTGTTTGGAACTGTCAGTGTTTCTTGAACTTGGATATATATTTCTCTCCCTAGGTTAGGGAATTTTTCAGTTATTATATCTTCAAATAAGTTTTCTATACCTTCTTCTCTCTCCACTTTTTCTGGGACCACTATATGTGAATGTTTCTTTGCTTGATGTTGTCCAAGAGATCTCTTAACCTATCCTCAGTTTTTAAAATTCTTTTCTCTTTTAGCTGTTCAACTTGTGTGCTTTTCATTACCCTGTCTTCCTAATCACTGGTATATTCTTCTGCATCCTCTGATTTACTGTTGATTTTCTCTAGTGTATTTTTTATTTCAGTTACTGTGTTTTTTAAACTCTGATTGGCTCATTTCAATATTTTCTATCCCTTTATTGAAGGTCTCATGAGTTATTTCTTTTTTTTTTTTTTTCCCTTCTAGCCTGGTGATCTTTATGATCATTACTTTAAATACTTTATCAGACATATTGCTTATCTCTGTTTCATTTACTTCTTTTTCTGAATTTTTTTTCTTATTCTTTCTTTTGGAGCATACTCCTCTGTCTCCCCATTTTGCTTGACTTTCTGTGTTTGTTTCTATGGATTAGGTAAAAGAGCTACTTATCCTAAAGTTGAAGGAGTGGTCTTGTGAATAATGTCCCCTATGCAGACTGTGTGTGCTTGATGACTTATTGGTTGGCTGGAGCTGTGGCTGTATATGTTAGCTACTCTTTTAAACCATGGCTTTTTACAGAAAGAATAAAGAAGTAATTAATAATAATAAAAGGAAAACAAAAGAAGAAGAAGAAAAAAGAGAACAAGAAAGAAAAGAACAGAGCCAAAAAGAAAAAAAAACCCACAAATATTAAAAAGTAAAAGAAAACAACAACAACAACAACAACAGTAACACAACAAAGCACAAAACCAAGGCTTGTTTTCTGTGCCCTGGCACCACAGGGTGACTGGTGTGGGCTAGTAGACTCAAGCTTATTATGACGATTGGACTTACCCATTATAGTGTCCAGACCCTGCTCTGGTCTAGGCTTTTAAGGTGTAGGAACAGAAACTGTTCTCTCCAATCCCTGTGACCTGGAGAGCTTTCCTTCAGTTCCTTTCCCTCTTGCCAGAGTTCTGGTGTTGTCTCTTTTATATGCGAGTTGCTCTTTTAAACTGCAGCTTTTTTCTGTGCCCAGGGACAGAAGGATCTGTTCAGGGTCCTTGAGTACAATCCCTCCCCACAGCCATTTGCAGCATTGAGGTGAGGGTTTGCTTTTGTTACTGTGTGTCTGCCTCTCTTGATGTTCTCTTGCTGTTCTATCTTTGGTTGTTCAATAGCTATTCAGGAGATACTCAACATATCTTTAGGGGGAAATGTTATATAAATAGATATAAATTGGTGTGTTCCATGGAGGAGGTGAGTTCAGGGTCTCTCTATGTCCCTATCTTGTACCAGAACGCCCAAGACCATCATATTTAAATATGAGCCATGAGAGAGAATTTGAATATGCATATAAATATTAAAAAGGAATAACTGGTTGCATAAGGGCAGTTTCCAGAGGATCAGTTTTTTTTTATTTTTGAGAGTATGGTGCAGGCATCAGCTTCCTTGGCAAATTACTTAATTCTATATCGATCTCCACTTAATCACATCATACTGTATCTTTAGGATATTTATTGTCTTCTGACTGCCAGCTAGGCAATGTAAAAAATGTCATTCTATTGGGGTAATATAGTTCGACCTCCTAAGGCATTCAAGTTAGCACACCCCTAAAGCCCAAAAGAATGACATGCAATGGGATGCCTGGGTGGCTCAGCTGGTTGAGCACTGACTTCAGCTCAGGTCATGATCTCACAGTTTGTGGGTTCAAGCCCCAAATTGGGGTCTGTGTTGATGGCTCAGAGCCTGGAGCCTGCTTCAGATTCTGTGTCTCCTCTCTTTCTGCCCCTCCCCCACTAGTGCTCTCTCTGTCTCTCAAAAATAAACATTGGGGAAAAAAAGAATGACATGCAGGTAAAGAAGGCGTACTGGTAGAAGACACTGGGGTGATACCCCGGAAACTTACCTTCATGTATTCTGCTCTGTGCTTTCCAGCATATGACTGATCCTAGATTTAGTATTTTGAAGACCTGAACACAGATACAATTAATTTTTCTTTTTTTTTTTCAAAATTTTTTTTTAACATTTATTTATTTTTGAGACAGGGAGAGACAGCATGAACGGGGGAGGGTCAGAGAGAGAGGGAGACACAGAATCTGAAACAGGCTACAGGCTCTGAGCTGTCAGCACAGAGCCCGACGCGGGGCTCGAACTCACGGACCGCGAGATCATGACCTGAGCCGAAGTCGGATGCTTAACCGACTGAGCCACCCAGGCGCCCCACAATTAATTTTTCTAAAGTTCTCTTTCAGAGACTTCCTTCCTTCCTGTTTGCTATGAGTTCCTTATTAGCTTAGAGTCAATCACAGGAAGGCTGTCAGAATTTTTTACATTAGAATTTTTTACAAGTACCTTTGATTGCAATATTCACCTTACCCACTATATTCTGTAATTATTATTTAATCATTAATTCAATCCTATAACAAACACCTCTTCCAACCCTAGAGTGCTTTTTACATAATTAATACCTAGAGGGATTAATTTCTCCACTATTAAGATTTAAGGTTTATTATAAAAATCATTACAAGTCCTTCTAAGACATTATATAATAGTTAGGAAAATAAAAGAAGGGTGATTACCTATTTAATGCCAAAAGAAAATAAGCTTTCTGAATCCAAAGTGAAGTTTGACTTTTAACACCTAAATGTAGTTATCCTTTTGAGGGAATGAACCATATAATCTTTTGTATATCATTGGTTGGGCTTTGTATTTTAACATTCCAACTGAGAATGGATTCTTTTAAGAGCTGAGACATTCATTTGAATTGGTTCAAAGCCACGTGTAATGAATGGGCCAGATTTTCTTTTCATCACATTTGCAAGGATCCATGCAAGAGGGTACTTACTTGTTTTATATTTGGGGACCAAATGGTGTTCAATAATATTGAGGATATTAGTTCAGTGAACTAATTGATTTTAACTTTTAAGTAGCCTTTTCCTTTTTCTCTACTCTGAATTAGAGAACTTTCATGAGAACATACCCGAGACTACCATGATTTAGGCCTTATTCATAAAATCAGTGCTGTCCATGAGAAGCCAGCCATGGAGGCATGATACACATTCTGCATTCTCAGAAATAGCCTGAAGTCTCTTCAGATTAAGAGCGTTAATTTAGTAGTTCATTAGTAAATAAAAGGATTTCATAATACCTGTTTCTAGTACCAATTCCTATGAAAAGCAAGAACATAGAGTTTTTAATTTTTGCTTGAAAATATTGGAAAATTGGTCAACATTCCACCTCCTCACAATGGACTGAGTCTGCGTAACAGATGCTCTGCTCTAGAGAGGGTGTGCATTTTCCACGTCCCCTCATTTCTTACTATTCCTCTGACACTGAATTCTAATGTGAACTTCCTTTTCTGCTGACCCATTTCATTGAGATATCATAATTGTCTAATTCCTGTAAGTATCTTGATTGGCAATCCCTAATCCAAAGTAAGATTCTCTAAACATTTTGTGTGAAAACAGCTGTTTGACTATTTGAATTGAGCTTTGACCTTACTTGAGTGAGTGTGGGATGGGAGTTACACAGGACTTACACAGGATGTTCAGGTGTGGCACTAGGTTCTGTCAACATCCATGAATTAAATATAGACCAGTTCTGAAACCCAGTTGTGCACGTCATTTCAATCTACCCAGTGTGGGAATAAACAACCATCACCATTTGGATAAATTAAGTCATGAAGTAAATCTGTAAAATTGTGATTGTGGTGATTTTATGTGCAAACACACAACATATAGGTATTATTTGCTAAAAGAGGTGGTTTGTGTAATGTGGTGCTTTTGAGGATGTTAGAACATTTTTGTCACAAATCTTTATCTTGCCATTGGAGCAGAAATACTCAGTATGACTATGACTTGGCTGTGTTGTCTGCTGTATGCAAACTTTTCCGAGAAAATCTTTTGGGTCCTATTCTAGCCATTGTATATGTGGGTGGTATTTGAGTGGACTTCTCTAACAATTACTCTCACTGCTCCTGATGCATTAACAGCCTTTTAGTATAAAGAGGAAATTTTATAAAACATTTTCTCTAGAAAACTTGCATGCATATTTCATACTCATTTGCATTACTTTTTCTTAAGTTAATAAAGGTAAACACACATCTTAACTTTATAAAGGCATAAACAAATCCAACCTCAAAACAATGACTATTAAGATATTCAGAAAATAACAATCTTAATAATAATTAGAGATGTTACTGAGCATACAAATAACCAAAAATATTACTCAGATTATGGAGAACATAATCACTAAAATGCTTGCTAGCCCGGTAATGGCCACATGTGCAAGATAATCATAAGAAATGCCAAAGATCAGGCTAATGGGAAAGGGTAGTGAGGAAAACTGAAGCATGAAATTTCAATATTTTGAAATATGCCCACAACTCGATAAACTAACCAATGGCACATCAGCTGCACTAAAATTTTCCCAGGCAGAAGCACTTTGGGAGATAATTCTTAATGGCTCTCCTGCCTTTCTGCACTGTTATGAGCAGGAGCACTTGCTTTTGTTTTGGACTATCTTTTCAAGGATGCTTGTATTGGAAATGGCCTTAGAAGATAGAGATAGTGTCTCCCTGGAGGGAACAAAGATTGAGCATGTTTGTTCACAGCCTAACATAAGAGATTTGAGTTAACTAAACTCAGAGTCCCTCAACCATGTTGCAAACCTACTGTGTGAACAGCATCTATCTGGGATGTTTTATGACATCCTGGTGAGACTAGGGGGACACAAGAACAACTGATGTGCAAGATAAGTTTATGCTGCTTACTATCTCAAGATAATAAAGTCCTTCCTCTGATCCAGGACTCTCCTACCTTCAGTCATCATCCGTAATAATGTGCCAGAGTAAATTGTTAGCACCCAATAGGGTAAAATCTCATATTCTTCCCACTTCTTAATGCATCAAGCCCTAAGCCTACATTCTTATGTAAGTAACTGAATCCAATTTTCCAATCTTTTCAACTTCTGAGTTTTGAATAGAAGTTGATTTTTACAGTTACCTGAGCATATGTTCTGGAATCATTTATCCAATTTTTCAATCTTTGTTTCCTCATAATGAATTCATATCATGCCCCAGTTCATTGATTGAAAAGTAGAAATGAAACTTACAAACGTTAAATCTACAGGGAACCCCACTCATGACAAACCACTCTGAATCTCTCTGCTTCTGACCTCTACTTGTAGTACAAAATTAGTTAAGAGTGTAGGCATTACCTAAAATAAGAATATTGGGTGTTGCATCCTGCTAAGTCAACTAATTTTCAACATATATCATGACCTACAAGGCAACACTCTCACTGAAACTTCTTTAATGCACAATAATAACTTTTTTAGTTGGCTTTTAAGCTTCCAAAGATTTGAAAGCATATATGTGATGTGGCCTTACTGTTTCTGTTAAGCAGCTCATATTAGATATTCCAAAATACTTCCAAAATTGTGCTATTAGAGCTGATCTCTTTCTATGATCACATTGGTGGAATTACAATTTTCGATGTCAAATCCACAGATTCCATGGCTTCATTTCTGCTCTTCGATTTTGATTTGGAATAGCTCAAGTTGTTATTTCTATTATATTATCTATAATTCGCTGTTAAAATAGCAACACCCAGTAATATCCATGTGGAACAAGTTTCTCAAAATGAATGACAGTTAAAGTTTAAAATAACTGTGGTTCTCCTTTTCACATAAATACATTTTTGTTCTTCTTTTTTAACTCACCTGACATATTCCCCTGGAAAGCTCTATTTGTAGTGAAAAAGATCCCAGGTCAATTTGTTCCTTATCAGTGAGGAGCATTGAAAAGGTTGACTGTAGATGTTATATTTATCTTTTCTTGTTAGGCTACAGGGAAAATCAGTTTGTGGCACAAAGACCCAAAACTTATTCGTGAGATTTCCCTGTTAATGCTACTAACAAAAGGATTATCATCCTTCCTATAAGACCTCTGAGAGATAACTCATGAAATACGAGATTTTGGAGAATACCCAAATCTCTGCCTATTACCTATATGATACCCGTAAGAGTCCCTTGCTTTTCTTGTACATTTATTACTGATTTTAAATTAAAAAAAAAAAAAATAGAGCTGTAGCTTCTCTAAAGTAGTGATAAGGAGAAAAGCAAGAGTTTAGCTAAGTTACTCCATGGTATTGCTGCCTCAGCATCCATTGTCTTTGGCCCAGCGGACTGTGGGGACTTTAAACTGATACCAGTTTACTCATGCAAGTGCTGGTACCAGATAACAGTCTGCAGAGCCACAACAAATATAAGTTCCTGATATGAATTCCCCAATGATCCTTGTGATCAGTAGCCTCCCCTTCTCCCAAGGTCTTCTCTTTGTGTACCTCTGAAATAAGACCTCTGTGGAGCTTATCAAAATTCTGCTTTTTCTACTTTGAATCAACCGTCCCAGCTGTAGCCAGGGAACTCCAAAGCCGCCATCCATGGACCCCAATAAAGTCACGTACCCATGTCCTGTCTTTCTTTCTCTCTGTATTCTGTCTTGATCTCCCTGTGTGGCTTTATGCCATGTACTTCCTCTGGGACCTGGGAATAATAAACTTCTCTATTTCAATTTCTCTTGTGGTCTTTTGCTGAACACTGGCTCATTATCTGGCACCCTGTACTTGATATAACAAATGTTAATTTAACAAAGTCAAGTCATAACACTGAGCAAGAGAGAAATTCTTGTATAATCGGCTCAATTATAACCTTTTCTAGAAACCCTTCTTTAACAGTGCTTCACTTCTAATGCCACTTCCATCTCTAGCCAATCTTATGTGGATGTCCTTTATATGTTCCTCATGGTTCCTAGGTTTCTCCCTGCAAGGATAGACCCACAGACAGTGTAACATTCTATTTTAGACAGAATTTCTTGAGAGGAGTGATGATCTTTTATTTTTATATCTCTAGTACATGGAGCTTTCTGGGCTATACAATGGGTATTAATAAATATTAACAACAACATTGTTCATAATAATAAACAATTATTTCCAGCATTTTCTGCACAATTTTCTATGGCATGAGTGACCCAGAAAGTTTTATCTCAGCAAAACCTTGGCATTCAAATTATTACTCTTGTGGGTGATCTAACTTTCACTTTCTGGCCTCAGCTCTAAAATCTGAATTCCTTCCTTATTCTCAGAAGTGTTACTTTCTAGACTTTTTTTGGAATTTTTATTTTATTAGAGAGAGAGAGAGAGAGAGAGAGAGAGAGAGAGAGAGAATTTCAAGCAGGCTCCATGCCCAGTGCAACACAGGGCTTGATCTCACAACCCTGAGATCATGACCTGATTTGAAACCAAGAGTCAGACCTTTAACCGACTGAGCCACCCAAGCACACCTGGAATTTTTTTTTGAGGTTTAAGGGACTTCTCTGATGTCCTTCTAAGTTATTTTAGGGATATAATCCTCAATTATACTATAACATATCAGGTTCCTGGCAAGGAATGTTGAATAAAATAATATTTTTTATGTCTGGGTTTGAAAGATATGATTGGGTATGTAGCAATAGATATTAAAACCTGCTTTTGTCATATTTTGTCTTTGTAGTTCTGATAAGGCCAAAAACAAAGATGATTTTGTTTAATCATCTGTTTAACTGACTATTTACTAGTGCAACTAATTATGGTTCAGTTGTGCCCTTCTCCCTCCACCAACACCTCTAATATTCAGGTAGTAAGTGTAATATATACTGTGATGCTGGGGAAATTCATGTTTCTGTACCCTGCTGCATTTCATATTATTCTACTTTTCCTTGGATTGTTTTTATTCTTGGTGGGGTAGCTAGGCTTCTGTTGACTGCTTACTAGTGTATGGTACACTATATTTTCAAAACTCCTACAACTCTTCACCCCTCCCAGAATGCTCTAGTGAATATAATTCTGCATGGTAGTAACCAACGTCAAGTATCCAGAGAACCTGGCAACAGGCTAAAATTCCTTTTGCGTATGCCATGGCCATATATGCAGATTAGGTCACAGGAACCACCTGGACCATTCCATAGTCCCTTAAGGTAGATATGCAAACTGAACTCTAATGGATAGTGACCCTGGGTTAATTAAATAAAACATGTAATCTATTTATATTTTGTTAGTGAATCTAGCAGACTGAAGCTTGAATTAAATAAGAGCTTACCTAGAGAGAAACAAAAATTCAAATTACCAAATATCTTACTGTCATATTTGATCCGGTAAATGTGTATAAAAAATGCATATGAACACCTATGAAGTATTTTTATTGTTGTTTCATCTTAAAATTTTAAGTATATTAGAAAAAAATACCAAAGGCATAAGTAACAGTAAAAACAATGATAATTACACAATTCTAAGACAACAGTTGTTATCTTGGCATATTATGTTCTGACTTATATTTCGATGAAGATAATTGAAAATTATGTGTAAAATATTATACTTCGTTTTATTTAAACAACCTGATATCATAAATAATTCAATACCAGTTTATGAGGTTAATATAGCAAAGTGGTTAAGAAAATGAATTTTGGGAACAGATGCCTGGGTTTTTGCCCTAGCTCTGCTGCTTGCAAAACTGGGTCACCCAAGACAAGTTATTTAATTTTTTTTACACCTAAAATTTACCAAAAATAAGAGAGTTAGTAGAGCATATTTCTCAGAGGGTTCTTGTGAGAATTCTTTGTGTTAATACACAAGAAAATGCTTAGATTAATACCTCACACAATTGTAAATATAAAAAAAAGTTATAATTATTTAATGTCTGGATATGATTATATTTATACATATCAACCAGTTTTTTCCACTAGTCCCTAAAGTTCAAAACTATTTTTCAAATATTTATAAATATAAAATGTTTTGATGGTCTTTCTATAAAATATATAGCTGCTTTTAAGATAATTTTCCTTGAGGATCTGTACATGTTAAATGATTTGGCCAAAAATAGAATTTGAAGACATTTGACACATATCAATAGATTTTCTCCCCCAAGAAGGTAACAGAGACATAAAAAGTCACCAGGAGTTTATGAAAATGACTTATCATCATTGAATAATATAAATATTCATTTATTTTTAGTGGTATCACACTATTAATTTTGATTTGAAGTTTTTTCATTACATGAAGAATAGAGTATATATATTATGTACTTACATGTTATGAGTTGATTTGTGTTGCTCCAAAATTCATATGGTGAAGTCCTAAAACCTAGTACCTCGAAATTTGAGACTAAGGTCATTACTGATGTATTTAGGTGAGGATGAGGCCATACTGTAGTAGAGTAGGCACCTAATCCAATGCTACTGGTGTCCTTATAAAATGGGGGGATGCAGATGCAGGAATGCATGGGGAGAACACCATGTGAAGTTGAAGGCAAAGATCAGAGTGATGAAGTAGAACCAAGGAACACCAAAGATCATAATCAAATCACTGGACACTAGGAGTGAGGCTTGGAACAGATTTCTTCCTCATAGTCCTCAGGACTGATGGCCTCCAGAACCCTGAGACAATAATTTTCTGTTGTTCTAAGCCACCTATTTTGTGGTACTTTGTTATGGCAGCTTTAATAAGCTAATATACTTCCTTTGGGATTTCCTTATTAGTAAAAGTACTGTGTGAGTTCTTTACCCATTTATATGCTTTTCATAATTTTATATTTGATGCGATCTTTTGCATAGTGATATGTGGTGTCCCTGTCTCTAATATGTTCACTGGCACCTATAATTAGGATGGTTTTTGGACTAACTCTTTTTTTTTTTTTCCAGTTCTCTAGTCTTACATTAAGCTGTTGTCTTAGTAACCATACTTAAAAAAAAAAAAAAAGGATTTCTTACCTGAGAGAACTGGATTTTTCCTTTATTTTTCTCTTTTATAATTTTTAATACTGTTCTGACCTATTTCTGTTTCCTTAGTTTCTTCTTATGGTCTTATTTTAAATCAGTAATTGTATTTCAAAATTGATTAAATCTTTAAATAAATACATGCATACACACACACACACACACACACATACACACACACAGTGGAGGAAAACCAGACACTTCCAGAGAAAGGGATAACCTAAGTATCAAAAGTAAAACAGAACTTGTTTTATTACATTCATTTTCACCCATATGTAAACTTAATTTCATGTTCATGTTATAGTTACACAGTAGTGACAACTATATATCTATTCAGTGTAATTCTAATATAGCTTTGAGAGAAAATAAAACACAGTGATTAAAATATAGAACATCTATTTATGTTTTCAGAATGCACAGAAATTTAAGTTAATTGCAAACTGATGTCATTGTTCCTTTTCTTAAGGTATTTAATCATTGCATGCTGGTTCCCTATTCCCATATCAATGCAACGGATAAGAGATTTAAAACTCATCACACTCATTGCTCTATCTATGTAGTCATTTAGTTGTCTAAAATTGTGGAGTGTTATTCCTTCTTATTAAAGACATCAGCTATTTGGCTTTGGTTAGGAGAAATGATAACAGAATTTATGATTTGTTTATAGATAAAAGTCTTATCCATTTTCATATAATTTCCTACATCTTGCAAGGGTAATCCTGCTTCCTGTTGGAAAGTTAGCTGCAAAGGATTTAAGAGTGAGCTTATTGTGATGGGTAAATGTGTACAGAAGTTCTATGTCCTTTATGATTTCAAATTATTAATTATATAAGATGTAAAGTTTAAAGTAAATCTTGTCTGAGAAATGTGTCTAAGTTTGGACTTCTGAGGAGATTTTTCTTAAAAATCAATTTTAAAAAATGAGGTAAATTCACTAAAAGAGCAAACATTCAAATACGTGATATATAACATTTAATTGTGTTTTCAGCAAAAGCCCAAATCAAAGATCAAAGCAATTCATAGCTCAAAAAAGTGAGGATTTTATAAGAAATTTCATACAGGGACACTTATTTATTAAATATGTATTCTATTAAAAACTCTGAAAGTCAACATATCCAACATATCCATATTTCTTTTCTTGGGCATGGAGACCCAATATTTTTCTAAAGATCATAGTGTTTCAGCTTGATAAGATCTAATGAAACCCAGATTTTTCTCTCTTTTTCTAATAAAAACTATATCCATTTCATATATAGTGATCTATTACATTCAATATAAGATCTGAAAGGACAAAATGTACACCATCAAGAAGTCAATGAACCAAATTGGTTTATGTATCTGTTCCAAACCAATTTTACTGGAAAACTTCAGACTATATTGTATGGTTTTTTTTTTCCTGTTTTGTGATTTCTATCCTTTGTTTTTATTACATTTCCCATTTTGGCTTTTCTTTTTACATCCTCAAAAAGATATTTAGATGGACTTTCATAACTTTAATAATACATGTAAAGAAAAAGGGTTGAATTTATTTTTCTTTAGTTTTGAAAGAACTTTTTGTTTCCCCATCCATTGTATTATCATAACTAGTTAAATTCTGGAGGCCCCTTAGTTCTTTTCACTGAAATATAAATAAGATATTTATATTACTCCAACCGTGAATATATTGGTTTATACAATAATAATCCTGGTCCTAAGTACAGGAATGTCAAATATTAAATAAAGTATTCTGGGTCCTGATTCTTTTTTTTTTTTAAGACTTGTTTATTTTTGAGAGAGATAGTGCAAGTGGGGAAGGGGCAGAGAGAGAGAGAGGGGGACAGAAGATCCAAAGTGGGTCTGTGCTGACAGCAGTGAGCCCCATGTGGGGCTTGAACTCACGAGCTGGGAGATCATGATGTGAGCCGAGTCGGACACTCAACTGGACTGAGCCACTCACATGTCACTGGCCTGATTCTTTAATTCCCAACTCAGTATAAAGGACCAAGGGGAACACTGTGGTAGTTACTGGTGGTTTAGGTATCTACTTGTTACCTTGTCATTCTGATACTTGAAACATACTATTTTAAGAGTTAATGAGACTCTGGAGCCAAGACTTAATTAAATTAAGGAGTCTTCCTTTGTTCTGACTGGAGCTAAGGGGCAAAATAGTAGGCTACTTTTATATTCAAAATATGTGCCCTCTTTTGGAATGAACTGGATTTTAAATGTACTTTATGATGATTTGCGTACTGAGTAAAACTTCTAATGATAGATAACCCAATGGCTCCATTTTCCAGGAAAACAGCCTGCAAACTGCATAAGAACCACTACTGTGAGGACATACCTTTCTCATCCTAGGCAGGGAGTGGTCCAAGATGCAATCTATGTTCTAGTAACAAATAGGGGCAGTACCTCTATTTATAACAGTACACCACAGGATAAGACCCAGTGTGTTATGTTGTCATACATCACAAGGGATCAAGTCATATGGAAATGGAAAAGGGAATATCCTGGGCCTTATCCTCATGCAAAGATAGCATGACCACACTTCTGGCTACTCTGTTATTCCTGGTTACTAGCCTCTTTCTCCTGATTTTATTCTTCTTCATTGTACTTAAGTCCTTCTAACATATGATATATATATATATTATATATATATATTATATATATAATATATATATATGAAGGATATATATATATATATAATATATATAATATATATATAATATATATATATATATATGAAGGATATATATATATATAAGGATTTAAGTCCTTCTTAAGTCAATATATGTCTTAAGACATATACTGAGATATATATATATTTTTTAAGGTGTTTTTTAAAAATTTTTTAAATGTTTGTTTTTTGTTTTTTGTTTTTTTTTCAAAGAGAGAGACAGAGTGTGAGCAGGGGAGGGGCATACAGAGAGGGAGACACAGAATCCAAAAGGAGCTCCAGGCTCTGAGCTGTCAGCACAGAGCCTGACATAGGGCTTGAACTCACAAGCAGTGAGATCATGGCCTGAGCCAAAGTCGGATGCTTAACCTACTTGAGCCACCCAGGTGCCCCTAGATATATATATATATATATATTTTTTTAAATATTATATCTAAATAATTGTATAATTACATAATTATCTGATTCAGACCAATAGATTTCTTGCTATTTGTTTCAGTGTTGCTATCTAAATGTGTTTTAGACAACTATAAACACTCCAGAACTACTTTTGAATGATAAAGCGGAATCAAGAATAAGAAATTCATTATTTAACTTTCAGTGTACTCTTATACGCTGCAGCTTGCATTTGTGCTGATTAATTGGATTTACATATTATATCATTTAATTTAAATTAAAATAACCTGTACCAAGTAGAATCAATTAGATTCCTGCAAAGCAATGAAGGTTAAAGAAAGTGCTAATATTGGGAAGGTAAACAAATAAGAAAATAACAGAGTTCAAATTTCTCTTACTTCAAGGGTAAAATTTTCATTAATCTTATTATAAGATAATATCAATAATAATACAATAAACTGTGATAAAATGGTAGCTCTTTAAGATTAAAACTAGTTGAAACAGAATTTATATGTAGTATCTTTCACAGAATATCATATCCTATGCTGTCCTTTGAGATTTAATTGGGTAAGTAGATATACAAAGTATAGATAAGAAGAGATAGACAAAATATGCGTATTTTCTTTTTAACTATTGTATGGGTGATGGACAAAATACTGGATTCCACTGATATATAGTTTTTGGTGTAGATCATCAGTAGGACTTGTAAATATGTTTTCTGTACATAACCTTAATAATAATAATACTATTCTAATAATAACAACAACAATCTGCATTCAGTGAGCATTTGCTATGTGGAGGACAAGGTACTCAGTGTTTGTTACACATATCCCTATTGTTTATGTATCTCTATTGTAAATATGAAGAAATTGAAATTAAAAGAAATGAAATAACCTGTTCTCGTTTATATAGAAAATAGCAAAGCCAGAATTTAAACTCTGGAAATCCTAATTACAAAGCCCATATTTTAAACACTAAAATTTTTTTCTGAAATTAATATTAGTGAAGACTAAGCCCATCCATACAAATATATATGCAAACATATTCAAGGAATGTAAGTATTCAATAAATTATTGAAGGAATGAAGAAAATAAATTATTAAAAAGGTGATTTTCTAATGGCAGACACATTCTTGTAATAGGTATGTATAAAATGAGCTGACATTATTTCACTAGTGTTTCTTATTTCTAATCAAGGTAACAAAAATGTAGACTTCTACATTCATCGCCTTGTCAACTGATAGCAAACATATTCTGTGAAATGCATTTTGGTCAAATATTATTAGATCAGTCCTAGAAAATATCTTGTTAGCCACTGCAGACATCTACATAACTATCAGAGCATATTTCCAAATTTTTGTTAAATGTGCTCCAAATTACTGCCAAGATTTCTTCTTAGAATAATTTATTAGTTTTCTGTTTCTGGTTTCAGTATACTGATAAGAGGAAAATGCCCAGAAAGTCAATGAAAATTGACTAGATATCAATAACTCCTGTCAAATGCCAGATTTTAAAAGTGTGTTTTAAACTGGAGACACAGGCTCCTTATGATTTTTTTATGTCCTCAAATTGTAATTTACAAGGCATGCCTATGTACCCTGTTTCCAAACTCAATCTCTTAGAGTGCCCCATTCGTCTCTATATCAAGCAATATGGCACTATTTCACCTGAAATGCCATACCATTACGTCTCTGTGCATTTTTACATTTCTTCTCCCAGAAATATCTTGACAACCTAGTTCAAATCCCTCGTCATTGTTCTGTAAGTAAGAAATCTTACCCCTACAAACAGAATTAAAGTCTAACTGCTTTGTACTCTTTTTTTTTTTTAACATTTGTTTATTTTAGAGAGAGAGAGAGAGAGAGTGCGGGAGGGCAGAGAGAGAGAGAGGCAGACACAGAATCCAAAGCAGGCTCCAGCTCCCAGCTGGCGGTAAATGGCCTGATGCGGGGCTGGAACTCAGGAGCTGTGAGATCATGACCTGAGCCCAAGTCAGACCTCAACGGACTGAACCACCCAGGCGCCCCCCCCCCCGCCTTTGTACTGTCTTGAAAAGCTATACATACTTCCGTCATTACATTATTATACTTTTTGCAAACAGAAGAAATGTCTGGCCACTATTGTATCCCTAGCATCTAACATAATACTCGAATTGTACTGGACACTCAATAAATATTTATTAAGTCAAAATTCAATTTCTATACCCTTATAATTTCTTTATAATGTAAGCTTCCTTTTTCAGGACCTTTATACTTTAGGAAAATCTTGTCATTACAGAGATGGACAAGATGTTACTGATAAATGAATATCTTTTTTTACTTTATCACAGTTCAATTTTTTGTAATTGGATTTTGAAAATAATAAATACAAGCAAAACAGAAAAATAATTTTATTTTTAATATTGTTTTTCATGCCTCTGTGGGCAAAACAATAAGATCGAATCATAGTTTTCAATAATGTTTTCATTAAGAAAAATAACAATTTTACTGAGATTTATAATGACCTATAACAATGCAACTGAATTAGATTTATTATAGTTCATTGCTACATTTTTCTAACAACATTTGCATTAATTTTGGAAGCAAAAATGCAATGTCAGTGGAAAAGAATACTTGGATGATACATCTTTTTAACTTATATAAAAGATTAAGTAACACAATGAAAATATCAGAAGCAGAGGCGTCTGGGTGGCTCAGCCATTTGAGCAACCGACTCTTGGTTGCAGCTCAGGTCATGATCTCAGGGTTTGTGGGTTCGAGCCCTGAGTTGGGCTCTGCACTGACAGTGCGGAACCTGCTTGGGATTTTCTCTCTCTCCCTCTCTGTCTAGTCCCCTCCCCTTGCACACTCTGTCTCTTTCTCTCTCTCAAACTAAATAAATAAACTTTTTTTAAAAACAAGAAAATATCAGAAGCAGTAGAAAATGTCAATGAATACACATAAAACTAAAAGCACTAATTGTATTTTTCCTATGTGAGTGAATGACTATAGACACACTGCTTCTCAGAAAATGCTATTAATCAGAATCCAGTTTATCCCATGAGTAATGGCTAAGGTTATCTCATACCAAATAGGTTTGATTATTTTGCTAAACTTAATTCTATTTATCACTGAGTTTCATTTCTATCCAAATACTTTCCTGAACTCATAGAAAATTCAAGGATGAGTAAGCCACACTTGTTATCCCTCAACATGCTTACAATCTAAAAGCACAAGAAAAATTGAAAACAAGTCTAAGTAGGTGGTATTTCAACAATTTAAAAACAAAAGGTTTTTAAAAATCAAGTAAGGTAAGAATTATTAAAATTAGTGGAAATGTTTAGGAGGCTAAATATAATAATATTAGTGATAATTATTGTGAGTTATATATGATATTATACAATGATATAAAATACATAGAATAATATATTCATCATTTAGTAAACTTAAAATTCAAACACATTTTGCATTTCATCTATAAATATTCAAATATGCAGCATAAATTCATTGGTAACTGTATTCACCTAGTTTTTATCATCATAGGTGATAAAGATTTTTTACTGTTTCAATTTCTTAAAGTATGCTATGAATTTTTAGTGTCATTAGATGCGAAAGTAGGTGGTAAAACAGACACAATTAATAAAAACAGTTACATATCTAATTTAGTGCTTAACTAGGAAATTATAAATAGTTTCTCAAAAACCATGATTTACCAGATATTATTGTTTAGGTCCAGGATAAATAACCCATCTGAGACTTTGTTTTGCTTGTGTTTTTGCTTTATCTTTATTTGTTTGCTTTGTGTTTCAACAAGCTGATGTAACAAAAATTATGAAATAAATAGTGGTTGCGTACTGTTATGCCACAAATCCTGAAGGTAGTACACAAGTGACTAAAATATGTCCCTAATTTTCTTTAAAAGTCATTCCTAGCATAGGAGATAGCCTCAAACAGCCACATATTTTTTTTAGCTTTCTGATAAAAGTTCAACAAAACAGGAATTCCAGTTACAGGCAAGGTGGTGAGCTGACATCATATGAGTAAATCCTTTGTGCCGACCACCTACGGTACTGCATAAAATGTGACAACAATAAAACAATCGTAAAATACACCACTGAGCTCACCACTAAGAAGGTAATCTCCACATGCCATAAACAAAAAAGAGGCTAAAAACAAGAGTGATTTGCATTTAAGTAACTGAGTGCATGTTCTTACAGTCACTGAACCACAATAGCCCAAGATCTTGGGTTTCAATGCCTACCTGAAAGCAAAAGTCAAAGCAGACCTCCCAAGATCAATGTGCTTAGTGTAGGTGTAATTACAAAGTGTTCTCCTACACACTGAGGAAGATAGCAAGGAAGCTCTGACTACAGAAAATAGAATCCCTTGAGAATGAAAAACCTTGAGCTATGTGAGGATTGAATTTACTTTCCCCTTTTGGTTTAAGAGACTCTAAGCAATAAAGCAACATAGAATGTATTCATGAACTTTAGACATCCCCAAAGATCTAGCACACTGGAACTGAGTGAACCTCTCACGTCTAGCTGGGACACAGTTCCAACTAAATGGAAAAACTCCACTAAAAATGAGGTCAAACATACATGTATGCACATACACATAGACAGTAACAATTCACAATGAATAAGATTCATTAGTAAACACAAACCAAAAGTGTCACAAGCAATTAAAATAATAAAATAGCAAAGTTAAAGACAATACAGATTAATAGTAAACTATTCTAAGAATACTTGTGGAAATGTAATAAGGGGAGTTACAGTGAAATCACAATGAATTTGTGAAGTAAACATAACTGAAAAGAGAGTATGTGAATTGGAACATTTGTTTGTGTGTGTGTGTGTGTGTGTGTGTGTGTATGTATAACATGTATAATTAGTGTAGTGTATATAGGCTTTATTAATGTTTATATATGAATATAATATATATAAGTATATATAATGTTTCTATATATATTCAAACTTCACGATGTCAGAATATACTACAGCATTAAATTGGCTTTCTGTACAATGTATTTCTTTCCTAAGGAACAACTAATTAAAATTCTTCCAACCCACACTTCTGACATAACTCATCCAATTTATAACGAAAACTAGATTAAATTAAAAATAGAACTAAGATGCATAGAGGGGAAAGAGCCATTTACTAAATATGACTGATTAATTTTCCCCTGATTTATATGTCGAAGTATATATTTTACCTATTTGGTATCAAAAACTACAGTCCCTTTTAGAGCTATTTAGTACGTCAAACCCACACCTTTCTCCCTACCCTGTCAAGTGAACTGTATTATGAATTATCACATTAGAATTTCTAGGGTGTTCCTGAAGGAAGTAAATTGTTTATTATTATTATTATTATTATTATTATTATTATTATTATTGCTCTTCCAAGATCCCGTTATGCCTTTATTTATCATTCTCTGCTTACTGTTAGCAATATGGTCATTCCATATTTTAAATGGATTCTGCCACTTGAAACCATAGGAATCCAAGAGAGAATAACAGGAAATACAAAAATAAAAGTGTTTCACCTAGTTAATTGGTTTCCCTATGCATAATTAGTGTGTGTGTTCCTAACATACATAAACGAATTCACCTCTGTTTGTCTTCCCAATAGAAAGTAGGAATGAGAAAAAAAATACAATAAAAACAAGAAAGGAAAATGATTCCAATTTTATTCATAAGTCCCAGTGTTTCTAGAATGTCAAACAAACTTGAAAGACATAAATACCATATGAACAAAATACACTCCTATAGTTTAACACCTGTCTCTTATGAACAGGATATGGTATTTTCATGCTGATGTGTTAACGCAATGTGTCGCTTTTTGTGCTGCTACCGTGGAATATCTGTAACGGAGCTATGTACATTTTGAACTTGGCTGTAGCGTGTCTGCTCTGAGGCATCATAAGCACTTTTTTCCAATTAGACTCATTTCGCCTCGCATGCTTTGTGAAATATGAACATCACTGCATTGTTGTTTAAATGTGAATACGATACTAAGGAAAGGAAAATCTAGGTTAACATAGGCATAATAAAGAAACCTTAGCCTTTAGCATATCTTTTTTGGAGAAACAGCAATAACATAACAAGCCTGACGTTTTTGGTACAATACGTTTAGAAGTGGCTGGTAAAGGTAGCGAAAGAGGAGGATGGCAGCGTGCTGGTAATACAGAGGGTTTCAGAGCACAAAGGATTTGAGAGTACAACCTAAAATATGTAGAGAGCTGTAAAATATTGACTCCTTTGCATTCCTCTTCATGCTTGCTTCAGGTTTCTGCAGCCCCCAAAATATAAAGATGTGTTTAGATCTAAGGGTCAGATTTCCGAGACAGATTCAGTGAGGGTAGAGAAAGTTTCAGGTGAAGTCATTTTGAACCTTTCTGCACTCCATCATCTTCTTGAGAAAGTCATAAATTCTTAAGCCTCGGTCTCATCCATGAAATGAGGATAATAATGAAAACAACTCTCAGTTTACTACGAAATTATATTTGTACAGAGTTTGGTAAAAAATGAGCTTCGGTATAAATGGTCGGTTATCTTTATGTAGCGCTTACAAAGCGCCTCCGCCTTGAGCACATTGCATCATTTATCCTTCAACAACACCATGTGGAAAGTACTGTTATCATTGCCATTTCACAGTACAGGAAACAGAGGCACAGAGAAGTGGAAAGATTTGAGCAAACTCACACTAATAATGAAGCAGCCAAGATCTGGCCCAAGAAGTCTGACTGCATTCCTACCAATTTTGTTATACTTCCTCTGGAGCAAATGCAGCCTTGGAATGATGATCAGCCAGCCCTTGCCACATTTCCTTCAGTATTTCCTTGCAGCCCTTGAGGGATGACGTCTACATGCACTAGTACATCAAATCTTTATTGCTTATTTGCAGTAGCTTTTCCTCAAAGTTAAGGATAAATTTTTTATGTCCTGATTTGTCTATGGTTAATCTTGAATGGTAAGGGTTTGGGAATCGGAGTTAGAAAATAGAGGTAGAAGTAAGTGCTGAGAGGCAGAGTGACCCAGACAACTTAGCAGTAGTGTTATTCTGGTGGGTCAATGAGCTAAAGCTTGTTTGTTTGTTTGTTTGTTTGTTTGTTTGTTTGTTTTAATGTTTGTTTATTTATTTATTTATTTATTTATTTATTTATTTATTTATTTATTTTGAGAGAGGGAATGAACGAGTGAGCATGAGCAGGGGAGGGGCAGAGAGAGAGGGAGAGAGACAGAATCCCAACAGGTTCCACAGTGTCAGTGCAGAGCCTGACATGGGGCTCAAACCCAAGAACGGTGAGATCATGACCTGAGTCAAAATCAAGAATCGGATGCTTAGTGGACTAAGCCACCCAGGCACCGCAGTAAGCTGAATCTTTTAAAGGCAAAACCCTAGGTTAGTACTCAGATTCCTAATGTACAATGCTTATGCTGGCCTTGTGGGGGTGAAACACTGTTGTCTCATACCAGGAATGGAGGGAGAAGCACATTCCAGTTCCCATTGCCTTCTTTGCTGCCTCCTCTCTTTTCCTGAATAAAAAGCTGTGCTCCTGCTGCTTCTCGCTCCTGACCTGCCTTAATTGTATAATTTCTAGATGGATGTGAGTAGGCGGGACGGGGAGGGGACGGAAACACTACCTGCTGCAGTGACCAGGGGACACTCCGTAACTTTTTTTTAATATCTTTTATTTATTTTTAAGAGAAGGACAGAGCACAAGCAGAGGAAGCACAGAAAGAGAGGGAGGGAGAATCCCAAACAGGCCCTGTGCTGCCAGCACAGAGCCCAATACTGCTGGATCTCAGGAACCATGAAATCATAACCTTAGCCAAAACCAAGAGTGGGACACTCAACTGACAAAGCCACCCAGGTGCCCCATTTTTTAAAAATGTTTCCTAACTTTTAATAAGTAGTTACACTTTGTACTTCAATTCCTTTAATTTTGGTTTTGTCAGGCCTTTCTTTCTTTCTACTCACTTCATTAAGTTTTTAGGCAACTCTATTTCTCTTACTCTCATATTCTTGTTCCATTCTGGAACAAATTCTCCTAAAATTAAGAACACTCTTCTAAAAACAAAAAAACACAAAACAACAACAACAACAAAAAAAAAAAAACAAAGAAAAACAAACAAACAAACAAAAAAACCCACTCTTTTTCACCCTTGGAGTATACCCTTTATTTTACCCTGGATCTGTCTGATACTTTTTTTGATGTCCTTCCTGCTTTACTCAATAGCAAATGTGTCTCATGACTGTAGACCAAATATTACACCTCCCATCTTCCACATTCTTACTTGTGTTTCAGCACTGATCTCTTTGATTATAACAGTTCACAAATAATCTCTTCCATATCTGAACCCTTTTTATGATTATAGTCATCCCATAATTCAAAATTTAATTGTCCCCTAATGACTTGTTCTCTATGTGAGCATTAATCTCTTCAAATCCTTCATATGCCTTGCATAATAATAGAGACATCCTGGGTTTTCAATAAATATTTGTTGTTGAAACACTGGCTATAACTTACAAAATAAACTTCCTTCTCACTAAATAAAGGCAGGAGATAGAAAATAGGATTTAGTGAAATGGTGACTAGAGGAAGGAAAGGAACAATAGAATAGTTGGACCAATTGTGTCAATGACAAATTTTTTAGGACTACAAAAGAAGAGACAAAAAGTCCAAAGAAAGGGCTCTGTTAACCCAACATTAACAATCTCTTCAAATACCTATAAAATGTTACACCATTTTATTCTCTTTGCAAAAGTTTTGAGTGACTCTTGGACATATTCCTTCTTCATTCAGAGATACTTTGGTGTTTAAATCTCAACATTTACTTTGTTTTAATTTTATAAAAGAGAAGTATCTATATCTGATGTCCAACACATAATAGTAACACATTTTATTCTGCTCATTTCTAACAAATTCAAAAAATTAAAAAAATAGCTGGTTCCCTAAAATACAGTTATATTAATTCAGAAAATAATCTATAAGTTCATTAAGACAGAGAAGTAAAAATACATCATATCCCCTCAAAAGTGTACCTTTATTTTTGTAGGTTCTGATTTTTTTCAACTGACTCAATGACCTCCGATTTGAAATCTTTGTATTACAGCGTTTTTTCCCAGCCTTTTGACATCTACAAATGTCGAAATCAATCCATCTGAACCATCACTACCTCTTTGCCTCATGAGATTTTTTGCACGTTTACACATCTGCTTTCAATATTCTAGCGTTGCACTCTGTAAATATCACAGTCAAAGCCACAATGCAGCAACTGAGTTTTGGTTTTACTTATTGTATGACAAATATAATTTTTTTTTATTAAGACTTTTCTTGATTGCTTTCACTCTACCTGCATTGCTTTTGCTCTACCTGCATTTCACGTATTGCACTTGAAACAGGCTGGGTTTTTATTTTCTGAGGTCTTCACTTAGTGCTAGATTTCAGTCCCTTGCCAGTCAGTTGCCATATATAATTACTAGACTTAATTTACTCTACGGTAAAGTAAGTCTGGATCCATTAGTTTGATTGCTACATACACGATCTAATATTGACAAATCTATGCTTTCTAACACCTTTGTTTACACAGTAAAATGTAGAAGAATCACATTATCCTAAAGACAGATCTTATACAATACGCACATACTATTATTGTTACCAGTGTTATTTAGAAAATTTTGGCCATCTCCTAGGACATGGTCCCAGTGATCATGAAGACAGAGAACTATAGATAGCTTCCCATGTCTAGCAAGGGAAAGGTTGATCACTGATGCTTTCTGGAGTCATTATTTGCATTTCATTCAGTATAATTTTGTATTCTAGATTACTCCTGAATTATCACCAAAATTAATCTCAGCATTTGGATTTCTTGATTTCCATAGACTCATCAATGAAATTTCAAAACACAATAAAATTTCAGATTTAGAGAATTTAATGTTCGGAGTTTATCTGCTCCCAGGTGACATCTAAGGTCCATGATAGAAAGTAACTTATAATTTAGCTGAAGTATAGTTTAAATTGTTACAACTAAAAATACTAGTGAATTACCCCAGTTGACCGCTAGCATCCTCATTGCAAAATTACTTTTGTGCTCCTCCTTGCTGTGTATAAATGTTTTGAGAAAAGTCATTAATAGTAGAGATATCTCCATAAATCTTGGTCATGCTACAAAATTCATTTAGACATATTTCAGGCTGTAGGCAGAATTTTAGAAAGACACATTTTGGCATTTCTGTGAGTTTAAGTTAACTAAAATGCATGTTATGAATGTCTTAAGGTTTTCATAATCAGCTCCAGGGTACTAACTCCATTTATGGAAAGGTTCATATGTTAGACTCTCAGAAGGTATATGCTGAAATACCAATTTATCTGGAATTTTGGGTAATTAAAACATTTCCAAGATTAATGCAATTCTGAGTATGTTGATGTTTTGGCTTTACAACAAAGAATTATTAGCAATTACTATTTAAGTGGGGACAATTTTGAGTCACTTAAAATAATTACGTTCTGAATTTAATTGAGCTGCTTTGCCTTAAAAAGAAAATAATATAAAAATTACTTTAAAAAACAACAAAAATGGGTAATGATTATAAGGAATATAAATTATAGAGTAAACACCAGAAAGTTGGGTGCATATTATAATAAAAATTAAGGCAAAATGCCTTTCCTGGCAGCAGAAGGAGCTCTTATTATTACTTGCAAGCACACAGTAGAGTGGCACTCCACACAAAATTAATTATGCTTTGTGGACAACCCAACCTGCTTGCTTATTAAATCCTATTCCCTAATGCAATCTAAAAGGCATAAGCCACAAAATTAGAAGTGTTATGTACAATTGCATGTTTCATATTTCTGTAATGTGGATGATAGAAGCATGTTTTTGCAATTTGGGTTTACACATTGGATTCAGCAAATAGATCACTTTAAGTGGTAGTTTCCACCTGCAATGGTATCTTTATTTTTTTTATTTTTTTTTAATGTTTATTTATTTTTGAAACAGAGAGAGAGACAGAGCATGAACGGGGGAGGGGCAGAGAGAGAGGGAGACACAGAATCCGAAGCAGGCTCCAGGCTCTGAGCCATCAGCCCAGTCTCACAGACTGCAAGATCGTGACCTGAGCTGAGGTCGGACGCTTAACCGACTGAGCCACCCAGGCGCCCCTCCACCTGCAATGGTATCTTTACAAACAAAATGAACATGTTTCAAATTGACAGACAGGTATCTCATATTTTGAAGGTATCTTTAAGTGGTACGAAGTAGAATTTTATTGGTAGAAAGGAGGTGATCTTTCACCAACTTGGTCAGAATTTTTCATGTTAGAAGTTCTGATATCAGTGTGAGATCTTGTGATCTGCATCCATCTAGACACTGGACATGACCATGGTGGTGGAAAACAGTATGGAGAATACAATTTTTCACAGAAGCAAAAGACAAGTCAAATAGTTTGCTGCCAGCCTCTGGCTACATAACAATTAGCATTTTTTTGTCACAAAAGGTTTACTCTGATTATTAATGTTGGTAATATAGTTTACTATTTCTATTACTATTAGTTTCAGTCACCTGATATGTTTATATCCACTTGACTAATTCTGTAAATCTATAGAACCGAAGAACTTAAGACTCTGCTTGTGCTCAAAGATATGGCACAAAATGGGAGAGGAAAAAAAAAAGTATACTTTCAGACTTGGTAAACCTTGAAATATACCTATTGTAAAAAGACTAGCACAGATTTAAACATAATTTAAGAAACTATAATTTAAAGCTAAATTGTGTCACACCATTATTTCAATGAAATTTTAGTGAGCTGTCATTAACTTTCAGCACGGTTGGTAGACAAAAGGATTCAGTCATGAATGTTCTCTTCTCCAATGGAGATTTAGGAAAGTGGAATGAAAGATAAATACAATTTGATAGGGACAATCCAATGGATATATACAGTGTTATGGGGGCAAATGGCTAGGGCTCCTAATTCACGTGTGGACATGGCTCCATAAACTTTGAAGACTGTAGCAGCCCTGATCTTTAGAAGACCATCACTGCAACTTGGTATAGAGCAAATCCCACTTGAATAAATTACTTTTATCTCCTCTGATTTTCCTTCTTATAAATAACTTTGCTAGGTCTCTTAGGACACAGGAACCTAAAAAGAACTTAAACCAAATCTACCACTTGGTTCCAGTTTAACTGAGTCTGAAAGGGGGAACAGAAGAGAGTTATTCAGAATCATATCTGTCTTTGACCGACTTTTGGATACTGACACCACGGCAACAAGTAGAATATTTTCAGAATAGTAGATTTTACACTGATGAACTGCACAACATGCCTTATGAAATATTGTTCAACAAATAAGACTTCAATGAGTCTTCCTCCCTCCCTCCTTCTTCTTTTCCTCACTTCCTTTCTCCCTTCCTTCCTTCCTTCCTTCCTTCTTTATTTTCTCTCCCTTCCCTCCTTTTATGCTTATATGAAATTGGCATTTGCTCACTATTACCTATGTATCAGGAATTTCACTAGTTATTGGAAATTCTCTTTGTGACTACAACATGGTATCTGCCCTTATAGAAAGTCATATTCAGCATAAATTATATCACTTTCAAAAAAAAAGTATAATATCATTTCCATTTGCTTTGCTACATCTTGCTTTTTTAGGTTCTTTCCATAGCAATTCTTTTGAAAAACCTAAGGTCTTCTCATTGAATTTGAAGGATATCCCTCCTATATCTAACATATACAAATTATTTAAAAATAATGATTTGATCCAATTATCTCAAGTAAATAGGTGTGGAGTAGTCTCCTATGGCATTTTCAAGCCAGTGAATTATTTTCACTTTGCTCTGAACAGTGGGATTTAGTCACGAATGTTCTCTATTCTCTTTAACACTGAGCTGAATTCTTAGCATCAGGTTGAAACCATCATTCTGGATTGTCCTGTATTTTTCTCAGTTTACCTCATATTTATCCATCTATGCTGGTATTTTTTTTCAGTTTTCTCTCCCTCTATCCTTAGGACAACTTATCTCACCTGTTCACAAGCATATCTAGCCACCTGTTAATCTATTCTAACATTAATCACACTTTTATTGGTAATTTTTTCCCTTACAGGGAGGCAATAATTAATAATTCAACAAAGTTATCAACTCTGGATAATAATGTTTCTGCAGCATCCATGTAGGTTTCCAACTGAGGCAGCAATTGGAAGGCAGCTACAGAGCTCTTTGAATGAGTGCACATCATCTGGTTCAGTCAAATTTACCTCTTCCTGTGCTGTATTACTTTTATCATTGATGTTATTCTTACAGAACATTGCTCTTAAGAAATCAGTGAGGACAGGTGTGGTAAAATAGAAGATACAAATAAAATGCTTCTTTTTCTTTTTAAAAATTTTTTCATGTTTATTTTGAGAGAGAGAGAGAGAGAGAGAGAGAGAGAGAGAGAGAGAGAACGAGTGGGGGAGAGCCAGAGAGAGAGGGACACACAGAATCCGAAGCAGACTCCAACCTCTGAGCTGTCGGCACAGAGCCTGACATGGGGCTCGAACTCACAAACTGCCAGATGATGACCTGAGCTGAAGTTGGATACTTAACCGTCTGAGCCATGCTGGCGCCCCACAAATAAAATACTTCTTAAAAGTAGAATATTTTCCTTATCCAGAATGGAGCTTTCTTAGATGATATGCCTCCACCCAAGAAACAATCAGTGGTACCTTGGGTGGAGGATGTCTTAATTCAAGTAAAGCTTTCCCAATTTCCTCACACCAAACTACAAACTACAAAACTAACGCTATCATCTAAAGGGATATTTGGCATAGCCAAGGAATATGGCTTCCGTATCTGAGAATTGTGAATTAGAATTCTGGCCCCACCACATTTGCTAGCTCCACAACTGCAGGCAAGTTATTTAATTGCTCTGAGACCCATTTGTCTCATCTGTAAAACGGAGGGAAATAATGCTATTTCCTGCATAACTGAGAGAGTATAATTGATCCAAATAATGAATACAGTGCCCTTGACATAGAGTCAACAGAAGGTTAGTTCTTTCCATCATTTTAGGTTGCTGTTTTTATTCCTCTTTCCACAGCCCTTAACACAGACTAGGCAGTGTAAATTGTGAAAGTATTGCTGGATTCTAGTTGTTGCCATGGTTACTGTAGAGCCTACCTGCTGTATATACACATACATTCTCACTTGTAAGGTATTTAAAACTGACATTGTTGACATTATTAGTATAATTCTATAATGCATATTTTGAGAAAGATTTTTGTCTCTGGAAAAGACAGAAAATTGTTGAGAAATAAATTTGACCAAAATCTTTCATGCATAGTTGAAGATCACTACAAATTATGTTACCTTACAAAGACATATTTGAGGTAGGGAGGCAATGTGTCTTGAAAAACATGTTAATTGCAGGTGTTTTCTAGATTGAGTGTCATGGGGGAAAAGAAAGTGAGCAAAAGAGAAGAAAATAAATTAAATACCTCTATGATTTCATGGAGAGATAAGAAAAACAAATTTAAACACCACCTGTAGTCTTTGTGTGTCAGGATAATTTTATTTATATTATATTCCCCTGATCCTCCCTGATGCCAGGGTCATCAAATACACAATTAAAATGAGATAATAATAATAAACAATAATAGTTAAAACATCATAAAAAATCCATATTGAAGACAACAAACACAGGAATAAGGAAGCCTGGAGGGAAAAACACATCCTTTTTAATTCAAATCTAATAATCTACCAATCTGTATTCCCAGGCATGAGTGTCTGATGACATGGGATCCATTTGGGTTAGGTAGAGATTAACACTGCAGTTGTCTTAGTCGTCCCTGTCAGAGTTAGGAAACATAGATCATAACAGGCCGGCAAGGGAAGATTCATATTGAGCATAAGATATTCAGACAGCTCTGATTTATCATCATAACTCATTACAGTTTAGCAGTGTTATTGGCTGCTGTCATTACTAACAAAGCTTTGGTTAGCAATGTTGCTATTCCTATAAAGGCAAAAAGATGTCTGCAGCTACTTGAGCTATTAACCAGGGTGGCAGCCAATTGCTTCAATGTTGTAAAATAAGATCAATTGTTCAAAGATGTTACCTCCAGTGATTGTCCCGAAACTGAACTAGAAAAATGAATGTGTTCAGTTATAAAATCTTCAGCAATATTCTGGGTCACAGGATAAAGGGTAGACCCTGAAAGAAATGAATTGAAATGGAACAAATGGGGTTATCTAAAATGTAAACCGACAGAAATAGAGGTTTTCAACCTGTGAGAACCTTTGAGATCTGTGAGGTCAGAATTTAAGGGTACATGATTTTCGTAGGAAAAAAAAAATCTTTTTTTAAGCAATCTCTAGGTAAAATTCTTCACTTCTTTTGATTATTAATATAGGCAGGAAATCATAATAGTTAGCAGTACCTGTGACTGTTACCAATAGAAACCAGAGATATTTTCCAATCCCATTGCAGTTTGTCGCATGTACCTAAATATATTGTTTGTATTCACTGTTACTAAAAAATTATGATAAGTATTATACCTACACTGTAATGCATTAATAAAGGGACACATTCTACTATAGTGTGAGTTTCATTTCATAATATATTGATAATTGCATTTCAACATAATTTGTTTCCTTTGTTATCATATACAATGTATTTTAGGCACTTAAGTATATTATTTTGAGAAAGGTCCATAGTTTTCAATTGACTGCCCAAAAGTGATTAGCACACAATAGTTTAAAAACTCTTGATTCATTGGTAACAGAAATGCATTCTTCAGAGGCTAACAAAGTCAAGGGCAAACAAAACTTCAGTGCAAATAAAATATCAGCACCTTTCAGACCCTAACAAAGAGAAAATTCTGTACTGACAAACAATCCCTTTTTACAACCCAAGGAAACTAAGGTTAGAATATATGGTGCCAAATAGCGTCTCTTCACACACAAATACTTCTGTAGCATGTTAGCAAAATATGCTAGAACAGTGCCTGTTTTGCAGAGTTCTCAAATTAGATGTAGATCAATCTGGTGGGGTGGAAAGATCACCTGGCATAATTGTGTTCTAACTTCTATAACAAAGTTGCTATTTGACTTTGCTAGCATCTAAACTTTGAGAACGTATTTCTTCAGTTATGTAATGAGGAGATTAGACATGTTAGCTTTTTCAGATCTAAAATTTTATTCCAGATGTCAATGTTCCCTTGATTAAAATGAATTTTTTGACTCCCAGTATAAGCAATGTATTTCTTTTTTTTTTTAATTTATATATGAAATTTATTGTCAAATTGGTTTCCATACAACACCCAGTGCTCATCCCAAAAGGTGCCCTCCTCAATACCCATCACCCACCCTCTCCTCCCTCCCACCCCTCATCAACTCTCAGTTTGCTCTCAGTTCTCAACAGTCTCTTATGCTTTAAGCAATGTATTTCTGAAAGGGCTTTGTGGGTGCCTGCATGGCTCAGTCAGTTGTACATCTGAATTTTGATTTTAGCTCAGGTTATTGTTCACGGCTTCAAGCCCCATATCTGGTTCCTCCATTGCTGACAGTGAGGAGCCTGCTTGGGATTCTTTCCCTCTCTCTCTGCCCCTCCTGCTCATTCTCTCTTTCTCTTTCTCTCTCTCTCTCTCAAAATAATTAAATAAACTTTTTAAAAATACTAAAAATAAATAAAATACAGGGGCTTTGCAATGGGATTTCATTATATTGATTCTTCTATGATTCAAAATGTTGACTAGCTGTCTTATCACCATTGGAATCAATTAGATATTAACCATAGTCACATATTTTAAAAACCAAGTAGAGTGTCTTAAAATTGCCCAGCTATTCATTAGGTATTCATGCAAGTTTCTCCCCAAGAGCAGCATGTGGTTTGTATATGAAGAATTTTAATCTCTTATTCAGTTTAAATTGTCAGGGCAGTTACTTCGATCAATTAAAAATTTCACATGCTGCTTGAAAAAAAAATGTTTCCAAATCTTTCTAAATTTATAGTAAAATGCTTTTACTCTTGCAGGGATTTTTCAGAGAGTCACTTAAAAACATACCTATCTAATCTCAGCCTTTTTCCCCCCTAGATCTTCCTGGTTGGGCAAGGGTATACACATTTTAGTCTTGAGAACCTTGATAAATTAAGAGTAACATTTAGAGAAGTGATCTTTTCATTTTTCAAGGAGACATTTATGCTCTTGAAAAGTTTTGCATATGCATGTGAAGTTTCCTTATGAAATGTTCTATAAACTTACTTTTCTTATTAACCTACTTAGCATTATATAAAGAGGTTTGAGATTTTAGATTATTTTTCTTAACGTATTAACACAATGGATAGTCTACCCATAGAATCTAAGTTTATTGGGGTTTTTTTCCCCATAAAATATTGAGAATAAAAAGAGATAAGATTAACGGGATTTTTTCTTAAGTTTCCCTTAGCTAAATCTCTTCCAGTTACTCTTATCAAATGAATTAAGCTGTGTGTGGAATGGGTATTGGGGTGATTGGGTTCATTTTATAGCATAGCAAGTGGATCACTTTACCATGAAGCATTTCCACTTCTTTGGCCTTGGTGTCTTGGATAATGCTATTAAAATTAAAAAGCCACCCATAAGCCTAGTAATGAAATAATAAACAAGGACAAATATTTCTCACCAATGACAGGCAGTTGTTTATAAGTATGCCTTAATTCACAAATTGCTTTCACTTAATTAGTTTAATGTTTATAAAGCACTTTGAGGATAAAAGGAATGAAAGGAATCATATAAATGTTAGAAATTTTTAATAGACTCCATTCTTTCAGAGGCTGCAATCTCACCAGCTGCCAGTCTTTCTAGATGAAGACAAGAGAAATCACTCTCTAGAATATCCCCAGGGCAGCAGAAACTGACCCTTTGATATTCTGACATAGGAGTTTAGTGAGAGTTTAAGAACCAACTTCTCTTTTCTTTGTGTTTACTGATTACAAGGGAGCCTCTTAGAAAGGAGGAAAGGGTATTTGTAAATAGTAAAGAGGATAAATGAATTAGAGAGGAGGAGGGGGGAAGGGCACTTATTACCACTCTTTTTTCCCTTTGGAGGTAAGTCCCGGGGAGTGTCTGTTCTCTCCTTTCTCTCCACTTAAGACTGGTGGAGCCAGAACAGAAGAGCAACTGTGTGCAGGAAAGCAAGGATACTGACCTTTGATGTGGTCTCATGGTAGCAGTCTTTGTATCTGAAACAGCTAATTAAACAGCAAATGAGTTAATTTGGAGTTGTGAACATTGTCACCTGAACTGCTCTTCCTTTTAGGCATTCTTTCAAAAAACTGATCACTATAATATGAAATTATAGTCACTTTTTTGTTAAACTATGCCAGTGAGCAGATTCATATTAGGATCATGAGTTGATTTTCAGTAAGATCAAAATTCAGAGAATCTATCTTAGAAGACTCAAGATGTCACTATGATTTTTTAAAAAATTTTTTTAATGTTTATTTATTTTTGAGACAGAGAGAGACAGAGCATGAACAGGGGAGGGGCAGAGAGAGAGGGAGACACAGAATCGGAAACAGGCTCCAGGCTCTGAGCTGTCAGCACAGAGCCTGACGTGGGGCTCGAACTCATGGACCTCGAGATCATGACCTGAGCCGAAGTCGGACGCTTAACCGACTGAGCCACCCAGGCGCCCCTAGATGTCACTATGATTTTGAAAGTGAAATTACGGGTGCCTGGGTGGCTCAGTCAGTTAAGCCTCCGACTCTTGATTTCCCCACAGGCCATGATCTCAGGGTTCATGGGTTTCAGCCCGGAGCCCCCTCATAGGGCAGTTTGGAGCCTGCTTGAGATTTTCCCTCTCTCTCTGCCCCTCCCCTGCTCACATTCTCTCTGACTCTCTCAAAATAAATAAATAAAACTTAAAAAAAAAAAAAGTAAAATTAGTGGCTGTGTTTCAAGATTGCCTGTGTTTTAACTCTACAACAGAGGATTCATATAGAATATTAAACATTAATATCATGTCATAAAAAAACTTTACTGGAGAGTAGTGAATTTTAAAATGTGTTTTTGATTTATAATCACTCCAAATAAAATTTATATATTTTGAAGTAACCAAGTACTAGGTCTCATTGTTAAAGCACTCATCTAAAGGCAATTTAAATATGTATGTTTCTTGATCTATTCATAAAAATGAAACAGGGATGGAAAAATCTTTGATGATGTCTATTATACATTTGGAGCCTTTTTATGAGCTGCTGGAAATCATCTTTTCTTTTTCTTTTTTTTTTAAATAAGATGACATATGTTGTCAAAGGGAATGATTATTACTCAAATAAAATATGCTCCCAAGGTGATACCAGCACTGTAATTTACTTTTCAAAGTTTAGAGAGGGGAGGAGATCTACAGCATTCTATTTTCCAAAAGAACAAATTACAGGAAAAGCCTAAAAGATCCAGTTTATGTTCCAAAATTCAGAGAAATATTTGGCTCGACAATAGCCAAATTCCTCAGAGGTAAAAGTTAGTGTTTTGGAAAGAAAAGTAATGCTGAAAATTTAAAGAAAATTAGTCAAATTATTTAATTTATTTTTAAATTTTGATCCATCAGTAGAGAACTCAGTTTCTTCAGAATGAAGCCGTGCAAGTACTTAGGTAAAAACACTTGCACTTTTAGATGAGATTAGAGAATTGGATCAGAGTAAGACAAAAACTTTAATTTAAATTTGTTTGCATGTTTAACAGTACTTAAGGGGCATCTGGGTGGCTCAGTCGGTTAAGTGTCCAACTTTGGGTCAGGTCATGATCTCATGGTTTGTGAGTTGGAGCCCCATGTCAGGGTCAGTGCTGACAGCTCAGAGCCTGGAGCTTCTTCAGATCCTGTGTCTCCGGCTCTTTCTGCCCCTCCCCCACTTGCATTCTGTCTCTCTCTCCCTCTCTCAAAAATAAATAAACATTAAAAAAATAAATAGTAATAATAATAATGTACTTAAAAAGACAGAGACTTTGCTAATGCATAAAAATGCTTTTCTATTCTTCTGATCCCAAACTGGCTAGTTTATTTAAATAGGGTTGTAAAGTGCCAAGAATGTTAAATGTTAAAAATGTGAGACCTGCAATGAGAATGGAAGGTAATAGATTGTGGCATCACAACTGACTAGTTAAGGACTAGTTATGAAAATTAGCGAACCACCCTGTACCTCAATGTCCTCAACTGTAGAACAAGATTATTATATTCTTTCTTAGGTTGATGTTAAGTTTAACAAATAATACTTTTCAGGCACTTAGTTCAAAACCTGATACATTGTGAACAGTTAACTAGCATTAATCACTAATATTTGTAGAAAAACTCAGTGTGTGCAAAACACAAATGTGGAACCTGGAGCCATACTTCACGGGATTAAACCCCAGCTCTAATCCTTATTAGCCATGTGATCTTGGACAAGTTACTAAATCTCTCTGTGTGTCCACCTTCCAACCTCTAAAAAGGTATAATAGTTCTTGTTTTTTTATCGTTGTAAAGTTTAAATGTGCCAATATATGTAATTCACTTAAAAAAATTTTTTTAATCTTTATTTTTGAGGGAGAGAGAGAGAGACAGACCGTGAGCAGGGGAGGGGTAGAGGGAGACACAGAATCTGAAGCAGGCTCCAGGATCTAGGCTGTCAACACAGAGCCCGACGCAGGGCTCGAACTCACAGACATTGAGATCATGACTTGAGCTGAAGTCGGACGCTTAACTTGAGTTGAAGTCAACTGAGCCACCCAGGTCCCCCTATGTAAGTCATTTTTAAAAGTACTTAGCATTGGGGTGCCTGGATGACTCGGTTAAACATCTGACTTCAACTCAAGTCATGATCTTGAGGTTTGTGAGCCCAAGCCCAGCATCGGGCTCTGTGCTGACACCTCAGAACCTGGAGCCTGCTTGAGATTCTGTGTCTCCCTCTCTCTCTGCCCCTCCCCTGTTCACGCTCTGTCTCTTAATAATAAATAAACATTAAAATAAAAAAGTACCTAGTATTTGTCAAGCCATTGGTTTTCACTAATTCAGTGAATGAATCTGAACAGTTACACATAATTGAAACCTCATATAATCTCCCATGTTATATAGATTAATACTATTTAGAGTTTTACTAGCTAATACTAGGTGCTTAACAAATGCAAGGCACTTTTTAATTTTTTAAAATTGTGTTTATTTATTTTGAGAGAGAGTGAGAAAGAGAGAGAAAGAGAGAGGGAGGGAGCGCAAGCAGGTGAGGGGCAGAGAGACAGAGGAAGAGAGAGAATTCCAAGCTGGCTTCACGCTGTCAGTGCAGAGCCCGATGTGGAGCGCAAACTCACTAAGACCATGAGATTATGACCTGAGCTGAAACCAAGAGTCAGACACTTAAACAACTGAACCATTCAGGCACCCCCAAGGAACTTTTTTGAATGAAGACACCAGGTTTGAGGAAAAATTAAGTAGTATGATCATTTATGTCCTGAGTTCAGTTCCCTTTGAGGCAACTAAGTGCAGTATTGAGTAAGCATTTGGATATAAAAGTTGGAAGCTTAGACAAGTGTTCTGAACTAACTTTAGACAAAATGGGGATGCTAGCAATAAGAAGAGCACCACTGGAATACAGATGAAAACTGAAGCAACAGTCATGGGTGACACAGTACATTAGAAAGCCTATAAAAGGAGGAAAAAATGGAATTTTAATTAAAACTCCAAATACAGTTTCTTTACAAAATTCCTTTGAATCCTCTTAAGCAGGTACCCAGGCCAGGAAGCATTGCATTTCTATAGATTTTAATGCCATGATAAGCATTAGCTTATGAAAAGTAGGATCCGTTACAAATCTGGATGCAGTTATTGGGCCCAGAGCTTCTTCCTTTCTCCTTCACTAGCCTGACACTGAGCAAGTGGTTATGAGACCATTGGTTATGAGTCACTGTAAGTGGTTCCTGCAGCATTGGCTATGAGCTATAATATATTGGGGGCCTAGGAAAGGGAAGGACTGGTGGGGCTCATTTAGTGGGACAGAGACTTACAAAACTGAACTAGAGAACAAAGTCTAAGGATCAGGGATGGGAATCTCCACAAATCAGAAATACTTGTTTTGTGGTTCCTGAAGGACAGCCCTTTGTCATTCCTCTGCATTCCATTCATACTCCGGATTTGATATTTGTTTAGGGTTTAAACAATGCCAATTAAACTTGCAGCAATAGCAGCCAATTCTGGTCTTTTTTTTTTTTTTTTTTTTTTTTTTTTTCTGGCTGCCTGTGGCTGAGCTGAAAATGGGTTTTACCAGTCTGAATC
>NW_024412403.1:51190822-51230490 GCF_014898765.1 Herpailurus yagouaroundi | reverse complement strand
AGTGAAAGTCAGATGAACAATGACATCATACATTTTTCTGGTGGATTAGTAATGGATGGGGTGATTTTGAGTGTTAGCCTTCAGTCTCTCCAGAGATTGAAATCAGTATTGGGAAATGCTCTTTCCTGACTGCCTATCAGAGAGAAGCTACTGGATTCTCAATGGCTGTGAAGGGGTTGTAATTAAGGTAAATCATCTTAGAAACCCTGGTAATCTAGAGACTCTACTAAAAGTTGAAAATTTATGTTGCTTGATATATATATATTTCTTTGGAACAAGTACCTTTGCGTGGAACATAAGAACTTGTTCTCTTTAAATGACAATTGTTGTGACTCTTACTCTTACATAGGGATAACATAAAGAAGGAAGCTGATTTACATAATCTGAAGATAATGGAAAAGAATATCTAGAAATGCATGGATATTGAACTAATGAGTTGTCAAGTGGGTTCCAGAAGATAGTATGCGTAAGGCATCATACCTGATACAGAAAGAGGTTTTATATACGATGACTGTTGGCTGTACAAGCAAATTATCACATGCATTTTCATCCTAAAGCAGGGACACTAATAATTTCCAATTTGTTTAGTCTTATTTACACCTTTAGTTCATTCTTCTCTTTCCTTTCTAATGCTTCCCCCACCCTCATACTCTCACATAATACTTTCATTTTCATCTCCCAATTATTCTTCCCAACTTGTTGACCATTTCTTAACCCTTGTAGTAGAACTGGAGGTCCTAAGAAAAATCCTTCCTGTTTCTTTCCACAACCTGAGGCACTCCACTTGTATGCATCTATTTTGTTGTTGTTGTTGTTTGTTGTTTTTACAATTCTCTATCCATTTCTGAGTAGACGTCAAAGCTGGAAACCATGACCCTCACATTCATATTATAACATTATAAGCAGTATAATGAGGAGGGAGAGGCAAAACAAGGAGGAATGAGACATAATATTGAATTTGCACATTTACTTTGTGATAGACTTTTTTAGCACTGTCATTTTTATACGATAAATGTACCAGGGAGTCACAATTAGGTATTGATTCTGAACAAAATTATTTAAATAGATTCTGATAATTCTGTATTGCCTCAGTGGAAGTTATCTTCCTTACCTCTCTCCCTTTGCCCTTTCTTTTGTCTTCCTTCTCTTTAATGCAGCTACCGTTAATCACTTTTATAGATTCCCTTGTGGTTCCTCTATAATTACCAGGTTATATCATAAACCATATCCATATTTCCTCCTTTTAAAATCACCATTTGACATTTCAATCCTAAAAAGTCTACTTGTGCATTTCCAACTTGCAACTGATAATTATTTCTACAGTCCTTACCTTGTCTATGAGGTTAAAGTCATGGTATTTACATGAAATCTTTCAATATTTGCCAAATCTGCACCTCAGATAGTATAGGCATAGAATCCTATAAAGTAAGTATTTCTAACTCTTGAACTGATTTGTTTTCCTGAAACTAGTCACAAATACTTAGGTTCCGACTGCAAGGCCACCTCAGTGGAGCTGGTTGCATATCCTCTGGGCTCCCATATTGTAATTATCTGTGTTCAAGTCTATCTCATTTAAAACGTTGTAAAGTCCTTGAGATAAGGCACTATGTTTTATTGGTATTTTTCTCCCCAGTGTATATTGCTGTGCTGAACTCTTATTTAATTCTCATTCTCACCAAATGAGAAACACTGAATTAAATAATGAATGGGAAATTTCCAGTGGTGAGAGGAGAGATAGGAATGGAATATAACATTCTTCTACATACAAATAAAAGTTTGTTAAATGCTCAGGCAGAGCTGGAACAAATAACCATAATGAATCTTAACCGTTCTAATTGTTCCAATGTGTCTAGACTAATGCCTAAACTTTAAAAAAGAAAAATAACCCTATTCAGAGAGTCCACACACTCTGTTCTGAAAACTGGTATTTGCCTATTATAACAGGATGACCTAAGTGAAAGAAAACTCTTTTGATTCCATCAACACTACAAATGAGACTTTCTTGCATGTATGATAAAGAAGCCCATTTGTTTTATCATTATTAGTTTTATTATTAAAACTAAAAATTTGTGCCTACACATAAGGATGACAATAGCAAAGGAAGCAATCACTGGGAAAAATACAAACTATACATAACATAACCATCTCTACCATACATTAAGGGTAATTACAATAAATTGTTATTGCCCTTAAGGTCAAGTCTCTGTTCTAGTTTTCCAGAAGGAAAAGCAGATTTATCAAATAGTTTTCTCTCTGCAGTGAAAGGCAATCACTAGAAATTTGGTTAGACCACTTAAATTTATTTAATAGTCAAAAATGTTGAAGTCCTTTGGAGATTTTCTAGTTAATAGAATTAACCTATAGTGTAATTAGACATGTCTGAATTAAAGTCCTTTTCCAATGATAATACCAGCAGTAGAAGTAGTCTCTGGGGATAAAGAGATTAGTATTCACATTAGTGGTAAATTTGCTATACCAGAACCACATTTATTCTTTTGGTCTTTCATCCCTGAAGGATTCTACAGTTGGGTCAATTTACAGGTTTGCTCTTTCTCATCAACTTGTTTTGCCCAGTTTTCTTCTAGGGAATAGTGGCTTCCATCATAATTTCTTCATGCGAACTTTAATGACAAAACGATCTGCCTTGTCTTTTTCCTGCTCCTCTCAGGAAATGCAGGGATGGCATAAGCCAACCCAATGCAATCTCTCCAACCAGCTTGAAAATTAGCAAGGGCATTCTTAAGAAGTCACTCAAATCAGAGTAGCCAAATTCATGCTGGAGTTTCTGAATATTACCTAAATACTTGTGCCTCCAGTTCATCTCATTTAGGCAGTCTTCCCAAATTAATTCCAAGAATATGGGTGACTCCAGGATATCCAGTGATGTTTCAATATCACCATGCTTATGGAGAACTAATAGGTAAGGTGTACTCATTTACCTGTTTAATTTTAACACAAATGTAAATATATATACATATACTTTTCATTTATTTTTTAATAAGTTTATATTAACTTTTAGGTTTCCCCAAAAGAAGTTCCTTATGTCCCCATTTCTTCAAAATTCCTTTCTGTATTGTGTTGCACTCTGCAGGATGAGCACCATATCAGTGGCTGATACTGAATCTCTTTTATTTGCCATTGTAGACAGCGAAACCCATACATTTTCTTCTTTGGAAGTCTTTCAAACCCACGTGCCTGCACCTGTTTGGCCTCAGAGAGCTCATGGCTTACATTCCCGGCTTATTTAGTACAATAATACAGACTGAGTTGGAGTTTAAAATTTGAGGTTTACGTTGTGTTACAAAATAGTTGTGTTATTATCAGCTACGCTTTGAACTCTTTTGTGTCTTCCTGATCATCCAAGACATGAGTATACATGCACTCAGTGTTTGTCAACAAACACTACACATTACCTAAAGCTCTCTAGAATGGAAAATGATAGTGCTGTCTACTCTCCCTTGAAGACTCTGTGGCCAAATGAGATGTGACATCACTCTCTCCTAGACTTCTGGGTTTCTTTGTTTATACAACTTCTCTGTTCTATTTTCTGTCATATTTACATCCTATTTAAAATTGTTATATTCTTCAGCAAGTTTTAACTCCATACAGTAACTTTGTTATACATATTTTGTATCTTTGTAATGATTAATTTATTAGGTGAGCTTTACAATTTTTATTGGGAGGATCAAGTAAAATAAATCATATGAAAATTTTTTTAAACTACAATGGGCCATACAACTGCAAGGTTGCCCAATGTGTGTGGAATACATGTTGACTACATAAAGGGAATTTGCTTAGCCTATTGAAAAGTAGCTATGTGAAAATAAAGACAATTAGTATGTATTAAAATTTAGAGTGTGCTAGAGGTTGTATATTATCTGACTTAATCCTCACAAGCTAATCAAGTATGTCCATTTCCTAATGAAGTAAATGAACTTGAAGAGATTAAGTAAATTCTCAAGTGTGTAGTATAGGTGTCTGTACTTTATTCACTTGCAGACCTTCTGAAGTTAATATTCATACTCTTTCTTCTGTTATGCATTACCTGCTAAGATTACTGTGTAAATAAATTTACATGGGGCATGTGAAATTTTTTAATACCAAGCACTATGTAAAATAAGTTACTTTTTCTGAAACCAAAGAAGTCTAAACAACATTTTGTTCTCCTATTTCAACCAGGGTACATGAGTTTGTTTACATAGAGGACTATAAGATTTTCAGTCAACCTCAAGTCAGATATTCCCTTGGAACTTAGTTTCTAATCTACTCATCTGCCTGGTGTAATTGTAAAGGTTCCTGGACCCCATCCATAGAAACATGTTTCCAGCATATAGATAAAATGATTAAAATGATGGAACAGTGTCTTTGTTACCATATCTAGTGTAGACTTGGCACACAGATGGTACTCAGTAAGAGAATATTCATTAAAGGAGAAAATGACGGAAATATGGGAGGGAATAAGATAGCGGTGTATTGTGGGAAGTGTATTATGACCAGTAGGTGGGTGACTTAGCTAACAATTCTGGATCATTTATTAACTACCTGAATGACTTCCAAAAGTCATCTAATTTTTGAGCTTCTGTTTTTTTTTTTTGTTTTTTTTTTTTTTTTTTTTTTTTCATTTTCAAAGTCTTATTATGTCTCTGATATTCCTTCCAGCACAAACTTCTAATTCTCTGGATTGCTCGAGAAGGTACCGATGTCCTTTATTTCTTCAATCACAAAACTTTAATCTGATATTAATACATGATGAACTTCACAATCTCTGATTAACAGCATAGTCTATTGGCTATCCCCCAATTCCCAAGTTCTAATACAGTCTGGGACATCCTCCTTGACCTCCCTTTTTTGGTGAGACCATTGCATATTTTTTGCTCTTTGAGTTTTTCCTCACCATCTGTCTCACCTTTCCTTAGTCTGTGATACTACTAATAAGGTCCAATTTAATGTTCTATACATGAGCAGAAATAAAGCCTAAAGGAAATGTAGATGGATGATGAGTGTATTAGTCAGGCTACTTTAGGTTATTTTACAGTAATACATGACCCCTCTCAAGTCACAGTATCTTAAAAGAGGGCAAAAATAGTGTAAGGAACTGTGAATGACCTGAGATTTTAGCCTTTTTGTAAGCTAACCAAGAAGCCTACAACAGTTTTACAGATGCTGCCAGTGGACACAAGATTTCTGGGTTAGAGACAAGAGATTTTATTACTCAAAGCACAGTAGGCAGCATGAGATACTTGTATATGAGTTCCTTTTTCTCTGCCAGTCTCAAGAAGTGACACTGGCAAGTGTCTCAGGTGTATGTAGCACACAGAATGGGTTTAGGCCACAAGTGAGGAAAACAGAGCTTACAAACAAACAAACAAACAAAACCCAATACTATATAGGCAGCTGGAAAAAAGAAAAACAAACAAACAAAACAAACAAACAAAAAAAAACCCTGCCCAATCTTTGCCCTAGAGGGAAACGTTATCTTTATTTTCCTGGTCAGGAAACTATAAATCTCCCTTCTGCCTTAGAGGGAGATGCTACCTATATTATCCAGGAGTGTTTGCTATACAAAAAGACAGTCTAGGACAAAAATAATCACAAGGCAATGGGGTACTGTTCCCCAATAATACATTTTTTTCTTAAGCTTCATGTCTATCTTGGGTTCCTCAAGGTATCTGTTTAGTATAGTAATTCAGAGGCTCAGACGGACAGAGAGTCCATATAGATATTTGCTTTTTTTTTTTTTAAGTATCATTCAGGAGGAAGAGACCAGCAAATATTGACACTCTAAACTTCTGCTCAGAAAGGACACATGCACTTCAACCTACATTTTGTTGGTAAAAGCAAGTGACTTATTCAGAAATCTTTTTCAATTCTCTACCAGAGAAGTTGACAGCCAGGAATAATAGGCAATCAGAACTAATAATGTGAAGAGTTAAATTCCAAACAGAATGAATGATCATACCTAAACTATGCTAACAAGTTATTTTTGCCTGAAGTAGGTCTCAAACAGCCACAATGATCTGCCATCAGGTTCTGTGAATTGTTTGGGCAATGTTTTTAACATTGTATACATTTAAACTTGCAGGCAAAAATCTGGTATATTAGATGAAAATTTGACAATACCTCTCTAGGCACCATGTATGGGCTAATCATGTACTGGGTGCTAAGAATCAAACAGTGGTTAAGACATGATGCCTGCCTCAGATAGCTAACATTTTCTGTGAGGGACAGAAAACAAACAAACAAACAAACAAACACAGTAACTATAGGTTATGGTAAGTGCTAAGAAGAAAATAGAGTATCATGGATTGAGAAGGCTAGAGTCATCAGATAATCCCCATACAAAATTTAGTGGTTAGAGGTTCCTCAAATTGTTCTAGATGGATAACATCAAATATTAAGTTTCTGAATTGGAATAGAGCTAGATGTGTTATAAACACTTATTAGTGACCTCAAATGTTCAAAAAAGTTGGGCAACTTATCCAGAGAAACAATTAATTAATAGGAATAAATATAAACATCCTTGCTTTTTGATACAGTCACCTATGCCCAGAGTTGGACTGATGAGGTTTAACGGTAATATGAAAATGACTTTAGGATTTCAATGGACTTGGAGATCAGTATGTTTTTAAATAGCGTGTCAACTCATGCCAGTCAGAGTGGCCAAAATGAACAAATCAGGAGACTATAGATGCTGGAGAGGATGTGGAGAAACGGGAACCCTCTTGCACTGTTGGTGGGAATGCAAACTGGTGCAGCCACTCTGGAAAACAGTGTGGAAGTTCCTCAAAAAATTAAAAATAGACCTACCCTATGACCCAGCAGTAGCACTGCTAGGAATTTACCCAAGGGATACAGGAGTACTGATGCATAGGGGCACTTGTACTCCAATGTTTATAGCAGCACTCTCAATAATAGCCAAATTGTGGAAAAAGCCTAAATGTCCATCAACTGATGAATGGATAAAGAAATTGTGGTTTATATACACAATGGAGTACTATGTGGCAATGAGAAAGAATGAAATATGGCCCTTTGTAGCAACGTGGATGGAACTGGAGAGTGTTATGCTAAGTGAAATAAGCCATACAGAGAAAGACAGATACCATATGGTTTCACTCTTCTGTGGATCCTGAGAAACTTAACAGAAACCCATGGGGGAGGGGAAGGAAAAAAAAAAGAAAAAAAAGAGGTTAGAGTGGGAGGGAGAGCCAAAGCATAAGAGACTCTTAAAAACTGAGAACAAACTGAGGGTTGATGGGGGGTGGGAGGGAGTGGAGGGTAGGTGATGGGCATTAAAGAGGGCATCTTTTGGGATGAGCACTGGGTGTTGTATGGAAACTAATTTGGCAGTAAATCTCATATAATAAAAAATAAAAAAAATACAAATACAAATACAAATAATGAATGCTAAAAAATAAAATAAAATAAAATAAAATAAAATAAAATAAAATAAAATAGCATGTCAAAAACGGGACTCAATAACAACATAGACATATGGTGTCCAGAGGAAAAACAAAAGGATAATTCCACTCTAAAGTTATACTTCATTAAATTCCAGGAAGACATCTAGCTTTGTGAAAAGCTGGAATTTGTACAGAAGAGTATTAATAGACTAAAGATATATGTGGTTTCAATCAAGACCAAACCAAACCCAAGGATTATTTAGAAATGCATGAGGGCTATTTTGTGGTTGTCTCAATGAGTTATAAATGTCACTTGGAATTTAAGAAAAGGGACAAGAATGCTAAGCATCTGACATTACATGGGGGGATTCCACACAATGAGAAATTATTTCTCTCAAAATTCTAATGTGCCGCCTTTGACAAATATCAGTTTGTATATTTGTATGTGTGTATATGTATGTGTATATATATATATATATATATATATATATATTTAACTATATGTATATATTTTAATTTATGTGGAAAGACCTGAGAACATTTAATTTGGAGAAGAGAATAACTACTGTCTCATACAGAAGCCAGTCAAGTAGCAAAGTCTTCTGTGCAGCAGCAAATTGAAATGAGGTTAATAGAAAGAAGTTACTGGGAAGGAAAGAGAAAAGCATATTTTAACTTATTACAAGGAATAAGTCTTTAAGGCTTGTAATCAGAAACAAAATCTGGGGAAAATGGTCATTCTAATTCATTGACTTCCCTTTGATGTAACCACTTTGTTGAGGTTCAGCTTGTCTTTCACTTGCTTAAGTGCAGACTGGAAGAATTTGACTTTGTCCATAGAAGATTCAAAATTTCCTATTTTTTAGTATCTCTGTCTTATATACCATGCAGGTCAGCTACATTTAAAGAAGATAAGTTCCTCAGCTTTTACACTCAAAGGCAAGCTGTCAATAGTTCTTAGCTTATAGAGAAAACCAGAAAAATCTGGTTCTAGGATTCTGATTGAATATGCAATATTTTTCTAGAACAATTTTACTTCACATATGCAGACTTGATTTCTGTGGTAGACGTTGCTATGTTTTATTTGAATTTTGAGAATTTGCAACATTGTGCTTCTTGTAATTCAGAGAGGAGATTCTTGATAAAAGTATCAAGATTACTATTTAATAATTACTTGTATCAAAATATAGACTTGATTTTTACGCTACTTTTGTCCAGAGTATGATGAATGACCAACCCAATCCCATTTATGGATGTATTAGAGCATTAGATAAAATTTACATATGTAAATTAGCTTAAATACAAGTGTTTCATTTAGTTAAGCAGCTGATAATGGACAAGAATATATGAAAGGAAGAAACAATCTAGAAGAAAATGTTGAGGATTTTCATTAGACCTGAGTGAGGTATGGAGGCCAATTAAGCAAAACCAGTTCAGGTAGTTGTGGGATTTATCCCAGCCAGGGAATAATTTAATATATTCTGGCCCTGGGGCCAAGAAGGATATTTTAACCCTCTGGAAAAACAGAATAATTTGGAGAGCACTGTTTTAGCATGATTTTGTGAGGGTTTTCTACAAGACTGAATGTCCATATACAAATTTTTTACTTTTTTCGTTTTAGATGTCTTTTTGAGGTGGTATGGAATTTGTGTGGTCTGGAAGACAATGACGATAGGGGAATGAGCTCATTGAGAGAGCAGGAACAAAAACTTGCCTGTGCATTTTTTTTTCAATTTTTAAAAGATGTAATCTCCTGAAAAAGATCATCACACAATCTAAAAATTAATTTCCAAGGAAAGATTTCAAAACTGTTTTTGAGCAGTACTGTTACGGTTTGATAAAACATGTAAACTCTGAAGGCTTGTAATTTAAAGGAGAAATATCATTTGAATATATGTTTCATAATAGCTTTGCCAAACTCTTTTGCATTACTTTACATTCATTATTCATATTCCCATACTCTATTTTGAGAAAACTATCAGGTTTGCTATTTGGAGCTGAGATTCATCAGGAGGAGTCCCAATATATAGTTATTGTTTTTTCAAAGCTAAAAACGAAAATTATCTAAAAAATATTCTTCAGTGTCATCCTGACCTCTGTTTCTCCTTCCAGATGAAACCTCATTTAGTCACTCCACCCTGCAGAGACAAAGTTACTAATCGGATCCTTCTACTTCTTCCTTTTTGGAGAAAAAAGTAAAGGTAAACAGGAGTGGTTCCCTGCTTTTCCAAACATATGTCTTAACTACAGAGGTCATCTCACTTGGGGAGGACCACCACAGGCCATTATTACCTTGAATGGAATAAATAAATCTGATGCCCTATGTTGTCAACTTACCCTTAATCAGTAATAAAGAGAATATTTTCAATTCCAGGTAGCTTACTTTGGTCTAATGTATAATTTGCTCAAAAATTGGTAAAGGAAAGGATATTATTTGCTGGATACTCTCAAAGAGAAAACCAGTTTCTTCATTCTTCAGAATGCATCCCCCCATCCCTTCATATGCTTCCAGATCTTTTGGATGAATGAGTTCCTATTTTCTCTAAAGTCAGTAATTAATCATTTTTTAATTAATTATTTTTTTTTTATTTTAGAGAGACAGAGAGAGAGCATGAGCCGAGGAGAGGGGCAGAGTGTGAGAGAGACAGAGAGAAACAGAGAATCTTTTCTTTTTAATTTTTTTTTTTTTTATTTTTGAGACAGAGAGAGACAGAGCATGAGCCGGGGAGGGGCAGAGAGAGAGGGAGACACAGAATCCGAAGCAGGCTCCAGGCTCCGAGCTGTCAGCACAGAGCCCGATGTGGGGCTCAAACCCACAGACTGTGAGACCACGACTCGAGCTGAAGTCAGACGTTCAACCAACTGAGCCACCCGGGTGCCCCAAAACAGAGAATCTTAAACAAGCTCCATGCTCAGTGCAATGCCCCACACAGGGCTCCATCTCAGGACCATGAGGTCATGACCTGAGCCAAAATCAAGAGTCAGATGTGTAAGCAACTGAGCCACCCAGGTGCCCCAGGAATTAATCTTTAGAAAGTCAGGTGTTCTCTTATAATGCTATAACCCAGGGTTTTACTTGTTTATTACTATTCTTTCCTCTACAGGGTAATATGAAATACACTTCTTAAATTCCAAGATCTTCTAGAGTATGAATGTGAAGCTGAGAAGCCTGGTGAGATTTAGTTCTAAATTATTTCTGTTGTTTTATCCTAATATTTGGTTCAGTGATCTCTAGCTTTTCATTTTCAAGGGTAGACAAATGTCATCAAATGTTATACAGCCCAGCTATGCGCAGCTTAGAAAAATGCCCAACATTGCCCTGCCTCATCCTCTGTAACATTACTTCAATTTTTTAAGTAACTTCTGTGTCCATAAAAGTTTTTCCAATAAGTTTTCCACCTGACTAGAAAAGGAAAAATATCATATTACTCAGTATCTACCAGAATGTTAGGATTATTCTTAGAAATAAAATAAGAACAACAACAAAAAAATCAAAGCTGCATCAAAAGCCCATGTCAAGCTAATAAGGCCTATCATTAGAAACCTACAAAATTATTTTTAAAAAACAAATAATAAGCACATACTCACTCAAACTCATATTCTCTCTCTGTTACCCTAGGCAAACTTTTCTGAAAACTTTTCAGGATAGTAGAAGTTGAAGCACGTCCACTTCAAATTTTCAGTCAATAGTAAGTTTTCTAATTGGTCAAAATTCAAAGGACAAAATAAATGTGTTGTTATCATGAAAATCCTGGTTTATATTAGACCTTCATTTATGTGCTCCTATTCTTCATTCACTGCCTCCTACTGAGTCTCCCCCTACCGTCCTCAGCCTCAGTGGAAAGGACAATATAGGACGGACAATAGATATTATCAAAAGGGATATAAAATTATTCATAAATACAAAGGCCTGTAACATAAGTCTATTAATCACGTGTAATATTTCCAACATGAAATTTGTTGACAAACCAAAGTGAAATATCATGTATGAGGCAAGACAGAGTTTACCAACAACAGAACAATTTTTTTAATTTATATTATCTTATGGAGACCCTCCTGCTGACCCATCATTGATAACTGAGAAGAACTCTTTATGATCCATGTGATGGGTCCCTAAAAGAATGCTAGAATACAGTTTGAATTAAGCCAAAAGTGCAGTTTGTATATGTGGGAGGAAAAAAAAGATAATTTTCCCCCTGTAGCTCAACCACCAGGAAGGAATTTCAAATTTGAAAATATCTCCAACTTCTTTTTTAATTTTAACAGTAGTGAAGTAACTATATGCATATCCTCATTCCTAGAAGTATGTTTCTTCATTAAAGTGGGAGTCACTTAGATGACTCTCAGTTTTCATTCTTAAAAATATCTGTTGAAAAATTCCCAGGAAAAAGACCAATCACAACATGAACAGAAGGACAATGACAGTGAATAGATTATTTCAGGTAAATGGGGGAAATGAACTAGAATCTCAGATTCTTCCATCTCTGATATCTTGGTAAAATGAGCAAAGAAACGTTTCAGTGACAGAGTAGGCATTTTCTCCTTGGTACTAAATATCATCACAAGAACTGACTTCACATTCCTGACTGAAATGACTAAAAACTACAAAATATAAAAAATAAAGGCCTTAAATATATTGATCGTTGGGTACTGAAAGATCATAATCTCTGAAAAGAAACAAGCAAGATAATCTCAGTGATACAGTATCAAAGATGAAAATTACACTGAGAAGGTAAAAGAACAGATTATACATTCTAAAAGAAAAGGTAACATAAACTTAAAGTCAGAGCTATGATAATGATCCAAATGTAGCAACAAAAGGAAACAAGAATTAAAATAAAAGCAGAAAAGAGCATCATTGTGTTATGGGATAACTTCAGGTGACTAGTGTCTGTGTAGTTTTACTCCCTGGAGGAGAAGTGTTACATGTAGCAAAACTATAAGTTATGTTACATGAAAGAAAAAATAAAAATAATAGTGGAGCAACATCTTCAAATACTGAGGAGATAAAAACAACAAAACAAAACAAAACAAAACAAAATCATCAATTTAAAATTCTTTACCCAGAAAAAATATGCTTAAGTACTATGCCAAAATAAAGATGTTTTCAGACAACTAAGGGCTGAAAGAATTAATCACATTATCAGAAACGTTGAAGAATTAGAATAATACCAGAAGGAAATTTCCTTTCCCATAGAAAGAAACTGTGACCACTGATACTGCTTATCACAGGGTCAAATACAAAAGACATGTATTTATTTATATTTATTTTTAAAGTTTATTTATTTATTTTGAAAGAGAAAGAGCATGCATGCAAGCACCAGCAGGAGAGAGGGTCAGAGAGGGAGAGGGGGAATCACCCTTTGCTATCAAGCCTGGAGCCTGATAGCTCAATCCCATGATCAAAGCCATCATAACCTGAGATGAAATCATGAGTCAGACACCCAACTGACTGACTGAGCCACCCAACTGACTGAGTCACAGTCACCTCTAAAGGATTTTTTAAAGATAGACAGTTAAATTTCTTAGAAATCTAATTACTTAAATAAGAATAATGGCAATAGGGGCGCCTGGGTGGCGCAGTCGGTTAAGCGTCCGACTTCAGCCAGGTCACGATCTTGCGCTCCGTGAGTTCGAGCCCCGCGTCAGGCTCTGGGCTGATGGCTCAGAGCCTGGAGCCTGTTTCCGATTCTGTGTCTCCCTCTCTCTCTGCCCCTCCCCCGTTCATGCTCTGTCTCTCTCTGTCCCAAAAATAAATAAAACGTTGAAAAAAAAATTAAAAAAAAAAAAAAAAGAATAATGGCAATATATTGTAGAAGTTATAATATATACAAAAGTAAGATACATGACACCAGTAACTCTAGGTCTGGGAGGCAAGAAAGTATACTGTTTTAAGTTGCTTGTGTTAACTTCGAAGTGGTATAATATCACTCGAAGGTTGACTGGGTGAAGTAAAAATGTATATTTCGAATTTTATTGCAAGCAGTAAAATAAAACACCAAAAATTATACCTGATAATCCAACCAATGAAGTAAAATAGAATTGTAAATATTACTCAGTTCATCTCAAAGAGAACAGAAAAAGAAAGTAAAAGGGGTAGAGAACAGATGAGGCAAATGGAAAACAAACAGAAAAGGTTGCCACGAGACCAGCCATGTCAATAATCACGTTGAATATAAATTATGTCTTATCCTGAGTTTTAAAACGAACACAATCATTTTCAAACTGATAGCTAATATTTCATTTATAAAAGTTACAGGAATCAAAACATCAGGTCATGAAGAAGTCTCTCCTGTAGTTGATAGAAAAAAATATATTCCAACTGTACTTTAATATGCAATTAGTTTCAAATCTAAATATGATACAAGAGGTTTTTAAATGGTCAATGTGGTTAAACAGCCTGCTTTCTATTTTATCAGAAAAATATCAAATTTTGCCATAAATGTATTATTAAAAAGTTATTTAAACCCAGGTGTGAAGAGGTAGTTTGTAACCTCACTTAAAATAATGACATGAGCTTGGAGGAATGCTGTTTGAAGAGATTTGGAGATCAGTCATGGCATAAAAATCCTAAAGGGCTAAAATGCAGAAGAATGTGAGATATATAAGGTTGAGCCCTTTATTTGCTACGCTTTTTGCCCCTCAGGGCATTGCCATTTCATATACAGTGGCATAGAGAAGGAACAAAAAGCTGTGTAAATCGAGCTTATAGAAGATTCTCTCGACTGAGAAGAAAACAACTAGATTTTGGTTCTACTAAAACAGAGAGGATATAAGAAAACAAGCCTCCAAACTCTGCTGTGATTTGTAGTAAGAAATATATATTTGATCTTCATCCCTGTTCCTGTCAGCAGCTCCTAAAACCCTTGTAATTTTCTAAGTGATAAGAGCAATGGGAGAATCTTTTGTTATAATATTTGCTATTTTGTCCTGGGTTCTTGAAATAACTCCAGTGTGACAAAGGCAAAAGAAGTGTCTTTTGTTATTCATAACAAGCCCCTTTCAACCACACATGCGTTTATGTTAATGAGATGATTTTTGGAAAGTTCTTAGATAACCTCAGAAGGAGGTTGGTTGCCAAGGGAACTAACTAGTGTGATTACAGGGTCAGAACTTTCAGCCCCATCCCTGACCTCTGCACTAGAAGGGCTGTAGACAGGAACTGAAGGTTGAATTAATCACCAATGACCAATGATTTAATTAACCCTGCCTATGTAATGAAGTCTCCATAAAAATCCTAAACAGGGTTTGGAGGGCTTCCAGGTTGGTGAAAACATGAAAATGCTGGGAGGGTGGCATCCCAGAGAGGGCACGAGCTCTGTGTTACTTCCCACATACCTTGCCCTATGCATCCCTGTTCCTGAATTGCATCCTTTTATAATACACCAGTAATCAAATAAGTAATATTCTTCCTGACTGTGAGCTACTCTAGCAAATGACCAAACCCAAGGAGGGGATCATGGGAACCTCCGACTTACAGCCAACAGGTCAGAAGCACATATAAAAACCTCAGACTTAGGAATGGTAATTGAAGTGGGGTCGTTCTTTAGGACTGAGCCCTAAGCCTGTGATGGGGTCAGTCTGTATTAACCTCAGGTAGATAATGTCAGAATTGAATTGAATTGAGGACACCCAACTGGAGTCTACAGAGAATGGAAGAACTGCTTGGTTTGGGAAATCCTCACATAGCTTGTGTCAGAAATGAAGGATACTGAGGGTATGTCTGGATGACTTAGTTGGATGAGCATTCAATTCCTGATTTTGGCTCAGGTCATGATCCGGGGGTGATGATATCCAGCCATACATGGGGCTTTGCACGGAGCATGAAGCCTACTTAAGATTTTCTCTCTCTCTCTCTCTCTCTCTCTCTCTCTCTCTCTCTCTCTCTCTCCCTCTCTCTCCCCCCCACCCCCAGCTTGCACATGAACGTGCTCTCTCTCTCTCTCTCTAAAAAATAAAATGAAAAACAAGAAAAAAGGATTCTGAAAGTAAACAGAAGTTATTTGGTTTCTTTGGTTTTCTTTCTCCTTTTACAGACCAAAAGGGAAGGAAAAGGAAATTAGCCAACATTCTGCCTGCAGTTTTTTCCTCAAGACCTTTGCTGATATCTAAGCTGTCAGAAATAGTAGTAATAATAATAATAATAATAAAAGACTAAAAGTAGTAATAATAGTATTAATAATAGACTAATAAATAATAAATAACAATAATAATAAATTAAAAACTGACCAATAAATCTACAAAAAGTCTAAAAAATCCAAACAAAGCTTTCTTCTTACAAAAATCTGAAATGCTTCAGATTTCTTAATCCCAATCTGTATCTTACAATTTGATTGTATTTTATCTATCTACTAGCAGAAACTGATATTCCCTCTATAATTTTTCATGTACGATCTCAGGATTTCATATACAATTCTCAACATTCTATCCAGCATGACTAAGTTATTGAAACCAAAAGGAAAAAATAAGTCAGTAGCAATAAACCCACATATGATCCTATTATTGATGTTATTGAATTACATAAAGTTTACAAATCTTAAGCATAATGATCAATGTAATTTTACAACTATATATTTCTATAACTATCACCCATATCAAAATATAGAAATTTACAGCTCATTAAAAGCATTCATTATGCCCTATCCAAGTCAATATTCACCAAAGTTAACCATAGCAGTAATGGCTATCACCAAAGCTCAGATTCTTTTGTATGTTGGAAAAAATACAAACAAATAAATCATAAAACATATCTTTGGAAATCTTGGAAATGTTTATAAGGATCATTTGTAGCTTTAATTTTATTTATGTATTTTATTTATGTATTATGTACATAAATTTATTGCATATTAAATATGTATTTATGTATTAAATTTATGTACTTATGTATGTATTTATGTGTTTTTTAGGTTTCAGGATTTTATTTCAGATATTATATTGATATTAATTGACATGTCTCTAAACTCTTTTGTTATAGAATGGTTTTACATCTTTCTTTGTCTTTTATGACATTGATATTATTTAGTGGAATTTAATTCAATTTAGATTCATATAATGTTTCTTCATAACTGTATTCAGATTATGCATCTTTCACAGGAACATTACAGAGAATGATACTTGTTCCTCTCAGTGTATCCTATCAGGAGGCACAGGTCATTGGCTTGTGCCTTTATTCATGATGTTAAACTGATCACTTAGTTAAGATTCTGTCTGTCAGTTTCCCTCACTAAGAGGTTACTGTTTTCTCTTTCTAATTAATAGGTCATTTACAGAGATGCTTTAAAACTATATAAATATTACATTCCTCCTCAACTTTATCCTACTAGTTCCAACACCCATTAGTGATAAATGCCTGAATCAATTACTACAATGATTACAAAATTGTCTATAGAAGTAAATTGACCTAAAAGAAACCATTTTTACCTTTGCTCATGTTTTTATGAACAAGATTGAAAAATTTTTAATCTTGCGAAAATAATCATTAGGACATTCCATTGTTCCAAAAGGCATTTTGGGTTGAAAAGCAATCACAGTAAATTTTGTGGTTTGGGCATAGGGATTAATGGAGATTGCATCAAAATATGCGTAAAAGGAACACATTTATAAGATGGTGAGAGATATCTGTATATCTTGCCAGTTCTGTTTGCATGTGTTTGGTTTCCATGGGCCTGTTACACCACAGGTAGAAATAACAAGGATACCCACTGAAAGAAGTTTGGTTTTTATTATTCATAGGATGCCAGAAACTTAAATGGATTTGGGAATTGTTTAAATAAGGTTGATATTTGGGAATCAGGGAAATGAATGAGATTTTTCCCAGGGAGAAATTTTTATATAAAAACAGAAGTGAGCTCAGAATAAATGCATGGGAAACACCAAATTTTAAAAAGACATGAAAGAAGGACAGGTAGCAGAAGCATGGGAAAGTGGTGTCTGGGAAGGCAGCAGTGAAAATGGAAGAAACCATTTGTGCTATCAGGGAGCTGTGGGAATAAAGACAGGAGACTCACTAGGGCACCTAATCTAATCTGGGCAGGACGAGTGGGCAGAGATTTCCAGAGAAAGATACCATCTATGCTGAGATTGAAAGGAGGAAAGGGATCTGAGGCAGGATGTTCCAATTAAAGGGAACGTCATGTAGGAAGGGATGAAGTAAATATGCAAGGGTCAAGCCACTGAGGCCAATCACAGGCTCAAGACGAATCACAGTCCTGAAAGAAAGAAGTAGGCAGAGACAAGAATCAGGAGGGACCCTGTACAGCACAATTAAAAATTTGTGTTTTGCTTATATGAAATGGGAAACTAAATAACAGGATTTACTCTAGATAAGGAACTTTTTGGCTCAAGAAAAGACATACTGTATTTTAAGGAGAGCCAACTAAACATCACAAGAAAATAGGGCTCATATCCCAGATTTCTTTGTTATTACCTGTAGGAATTTGGAGAGGCTATTTTCTCTTTAAAATGGAAATAATACCTACCATTACAAGTTTTTGAGACATTTGAATAAATACCTTCTCTTGTGCCCGTACCTGAAAATGTGGTTGTAGTCCATTGTTCCCCTTTGCTTTAAAATTACCCTTTCCTCTTAATTATATAATTTATCTTCAAATTGTATAAAATATAGAAATTTTATACCATTTGTGACATGTCTCTTTGGTGCCCCACATCACTTTGCCTTACCCCAGCTCTCTTTTTAAGTTTATTTATTTACTTTGAGAGAGAGAGACAGAGACAGAGAGAGAGAAACAGAGAGAGAGACAGAGAGAGAGAGAGAGAGAGAGAGAGAGAGAGAGAGAGAGAGAGAGAATGCGTGGGAGACGGGCAGAAAGAGAGAATCCCTAGCAGGCTCCACACTGTCAGCACAGACCCTGATGTGGGGCTCAAACTCATGAACTATGGGATCATAACCTGAGCTGAAATCAAAAGTTGGATGTTTACCCGACTGAGCCACCCAGGCACCCTGCGCAGCTCTTTTTAGCTGAAATTATGGTAGACAGTTAAGTCAGGCTTCTTTCAATCTAACAAAATCCTGACTCAAATGTGCACTGCACATCTTTCTGCTCTATGTCAGGATCTTCTCTGTGACTCTCATAGCCAGTGATGGAACTAATGCCCTGGAAAGGAACCCTCAAGAGTGGGGACAAACAGGGGCGCCTGGGTGGCGCAGTCGGTTAAGCGTCCGACTTCAGCCAGGTCACGATCTCACTGTCCGTGAGTTCGAGCCCAGCGTCAGGCTCTGAGCTGATGGCTCAGAGCCTGGAGCCTGTTTCCGATTCTGTGTTTCCCTCTCTCTCTGCCCCTCCCCCCTTCATGCTCTGTCTCTCTCTGTCCCAAAAATAAATAAACGTTGAAAAAAAAATTTTTTTAAAAAGAATGGGGACAAACAGTAGATAAATATCCCATCCTCCCACCCTTCAGGCAAACATTGTATATGCTCCTCAGGGAGTCCCATTAGGAATCAAGCTCCCCTCTCTTTTGCCTACAGGAATGGCTTTATTCATGGATGCTTATAGTGGCTTTTTACTTTCCCTATAATCTTCATTCTGATTCCTTACTTGTGCTTTCCAAGATGAACTCCAAAGTACACTACCTACTCCCAACCCCTCTCAGGCTGATTTCAAGCCTGAAACCCAAGGTGAGATTATATCTCATTCTATGTGATAAGAACCCATGTAATTTATTCTTTAATTCTACTACTTTAAATTGATGGTTTTCTTCTCTACTCTCTTATTCTTGCCTATGAAATTTCATAACCCCAAAGCCATTTGGCCATCTAACGCCACTATTCATTTTAATTCACAACAACAACAACAACCACCTGATAAGTTAGATCATGTCTAAAAAGATTTTCCAAAAATTGTTAATTATGCTAAAACAAAGGTTTACTAAAATATAATGCTTGGCACATTTTAGATTACCTTAAATATTAGTATGAGTTTGAACTCTACAAATTACCAATGGTTTAGAGCATTTGGAAATGTATTGAGTCAAAATGGCAGAACAGACACTCCAGTACACTATGGTGGTCATACACCTCTCTTCACAGCCCCCGCCCCCCACTTTTTCCCTAATGATATCATTATAACATATTTAGGTAAAGGATAAAACCCACTGCTCTTGGAAGAGGGTAAATCTCAATAGAATAAATTATCATTTCACTAAACCTGTCATATAAACTCATTTTCATTAGCTGTGATTGGTGTGTGAGTGAGCAAATGACACCACTCTGCACAAAGAGATGTAAGAAATCTACTGGGATAAAACTGAGGCTTTCATACTTGAATAACAAAACAAAATAAAACAACACCCTTCAACTCTACCTAAGGAAAGGTCTTCAACCTTTCCCTTATTCCTGCCTTGAATATGGCCAAGAATTTTGAAACTGAAAATTAGAAATAACTTGAATTGATGGCATCTTTGGGAAGCTGAACTAGCACAAATAATACACCCGGATTCCATATTTATGAGGGAAAAAATGTTCTTTAATTTAAGCTATTTTTATTACTTAATAGTTTAATAGATAAAGGAATTTATTTAGTTAGTTAAAGCTGAATCCATTCCTAAGCAATATATAGAGGGAAAAGAAAGGCTAATGATAACAGTTTTCTCACAAGACTAAAATTTTGTTTTGAATATCAACGATTTTTGGAATATCTAGTTCAGATGGTTCAGGGTCCTGAGGATCCAATTTAGAGATCTTCTCAGGGATGGAAGGAAGAGTGAGTAAGCTGCAAAATCCATGAAATGCTCACCCTTATCCCCACTTAAACAGAGCCGCCTGGCTGATTCTAAATGTGATTTCCAGTAAGAACAATGTTCTACTTCGACAACATTTGAAGGTAACTAATGTGAATCTTAATCCTCAGAGTTATATAATTTGCTATTTAAAATATTAACCATATTGATTTTTTAATTAAAGTTTATTTTGCATTTCTCTGTCAGAAACTTCTAGTTTTTCCCCCTCTGTTAGAAACTTCTATCTATTCTTAGATTATAAGGTTAGATGACAGCAGAAATTTCAACCTAATTATAGATAATATTACTTATGGCATTTATGAAGCTCAGAAGCAATAAACTAGGGAGTTTTGGCAATTTTCCAGAGAAGAATTATTGAAATTTAAAAACAGATTGATACATTAAAGCATGTAAAAATTTGTTGTTGTTTCTTTTGTAGCTTATAGTTTTGCACATTCTATTCTTGGTAGAAAATGACTTATAAATTAAAACTAGCACCTGATAGTTAAATAAAATAGTGATGAAACTTAGAACAAAAGATTCATCATTTTAATTCTCCTTTTACTAGTATTAAATATTAAATTATTTTTTACAAACAGCAATTTTTGTGAGATTAGGCTAATTTCAGTATTCAATGTTAAATATTACCTTTTATTCTGAACAAATCTGCCTTTTGATTTCTTTAAAGTTTATTTATTTATTTTAAGAGAGAGAAAGAGAGAAGGCACACACATAAGCATGAGCACTGGGGTGTAGGGGCAGTGAGGGAGGAGAGAGAGAATTCTAAGCAATCTCTGCATGCTGTCAGAGAAAAGCTCAATGTGGGGCTCAAACTCACGAAACATGAGATCATGACCTGAGCCAAAATCAAGAGTGGAACTCTTAACTGAGTCATCCAGGTGCCCCTCGCTTTCAATTTTTTTTTTTATTTGTAAGTAATTTAAACTTAGAAAAAAAAGTTGAAATTTATTTCTATATCTCATTGCATCTTAAGGATTTAGATAAAAATGAATACAAAATACAGTGTAGAAGTTATTTTAACTGATGTTAAAGGAATGTTCAAAGAAATGAGTCCTTAGAAATCACAAAAAAAGTAATTAGGTATTCAGACATAGGTGGTAGGCCTTTGGGAATGTCTAGCATTGTTTATATAGAGGTGATATGCATAGTCAAATACAGTGTTTTTTTTCTAATAGACTTTATTTTTTTTAAGGCCTAAATACATCATTTATTTTTTTTTTAAATATATGAAATTTATTGTCAAATTGGTTTCCATACAACACCCAGTGCTCATCCCAAAAGGTGCCCTCCTCAATACCCATCACCCACCCTCCCCTGCCTCCCACCCCCCATCAGCCCTCAGTTTGTTCTCAGTTTTTAAGAGTCTCTTATGCTTTGGCTCTCTCCCACTCTACCCTCTTTTTTTTCCCCTTCCCCTCCCCCATGGGTTCCTGTTAAGTTTCTCAGGATCCATATAACTCAAAATGGATAAAGGACCTGAATGTGAGACAGGAAACCATCAAAACCCTAGAGGAGAAAACAGGAAAAGACCTCTCTGACCTCAGCCGTAGCAATTTCTTACTAGACTTTATTTTTTTTAAGTAGTTTTAAGTTCACAACAAAACTGAGCAGAAAGTACAGACAGTTCTCATATACACACCTGGTCTCACATGTGCGTAATGTCCCCCCCCCCCTTAAAAGTTCCTCACCAGAGTGATACATTTGTTACAATTGATGAAAGAACATTGGCACAACATTATGATCCAAAGTCCATAGTTTACATTAAGGTTCACTTTTGGTGTTGTACCTTTTATTGTTTTGACAAATAATGATGTGTATCCTCCAGTATATTATCATATACATTATACAAACAGATAAACACAGATCGAAAGACGTGGAGGCCTGAATATTAATCCAGTAATCTAACCGGCCAAGAAATTTAATGCGTATAACTATATCTGGAAAAATCCACATATTTTAAATATTTGTTTTCACTTATTAATTATTAATTAATAAGTTGAACTAATTCTTGTGAAGCTGTATTTAAGTTTTTGTTGAGATAAAATAACATTCCATAAAATCCTTCTTTTTTGAAATGAACAACTTATTGCTTTTTTAGTCCATTCATAGTTTTACAACCATCACCACTAATTCTAGAACATTTTGATCACCCCAAAAAGAAACCTAGTTCCAATTGGTAGGGACCCCTACCGGGCCCTGCTAAGGTATAAGGGCACTCCCCCTAGACTCTGGTAAAGATTAATCAACTTTCTGTCTCTAAGATTTTTCTTTTGTGGATATTTCATATAAATGGAATCAAACAACATATGGCCTCATGTCTGTTCTCAGTCACTTTGCATAATGTAGTTAAAGTATATCAATTTTGTAGCATGTACCCATAACTTTATTCCCTTTTGTGGATGAAAAATATTCCATTGTTATGCATATATCACATTTTGTTTATCTATTCATCAATTGATGGGCATTTGAGTTGTTCTTCCACATTATGGCTATTATGAATATTGCTGTTGTGAACATTTATGTAAAAGTTTTTGTGTAAACATATGTCTTTAATTCGCTTGGCTATATACCTGGAAGTGGAATTGCTGGGTTATATAGGAAGGCAATGTTCATTTTAGGAACTGCCAAACTAGTCAACAAAGCAATTGCGAAATTTTACATGCCTACCAACAAAGCATGAGGGTTTCAGTTTCTCTACCTCCTCACCAATACTTGATGTTATTCATCTCTTTATTTTATAGCTATCACGATAAGTGTGAAGTGATATCTCATTATGATTTTGGCTTCATTTTCCTAATGACAAATGATGAAAAGCATCTTTTCATGTACGTATTGGCCATTGAATATCTCCTTGGATAAAATGTCAGTTCAAATACTTTGCCTATTTTTGATTGGGTTATGTATCTTCTTAATGTTGAGTTGCAGAGTTTTTATATTTTCTTGATACAAGTCCCTCATGAGATAGATAATTCACAAGTAATTTCTCCTGTGATTTTCTGGATTTTGTCCTTTGAACCACAATTTTTTTTAATTTATGAAGTAAATTTATCTTTTTTTTTTCTTCTGCTGCATGTACCTTTAGTGCCATATACAAGAAACCATTGCCTTACCAAAGTCATTAAAATTTGCCTATATGTTTTCTTCTAAGTGTTTGCAACACTTAGAACTCTTTAAGTTCTTGATCTATGTTAATTGTTATAGGTGGTGTGATGTATGGGTCCAAACTTATTCTTAGTATTGGATATCCAATTTTCACAGCACCACTCTTTGTAAATACTGTACTTTCCTTGTTGAATTGTCCTGGCACCATTGTGAAAATTAAATTGGCTATAACTGTAAGCATTTCTTTCTGAATTCTCAATTCTATTCACTTGATCTATATAGATATCTTTATTCCACCATCACATTGTCTTGATTATTATAGCTTTATGGTAAGTTTTTAAAATTAAGAAGTATTGGTCCTTGGGGTGCCTGGGTGACTCAGACGGTTGAGCGTCCGACTTCAGCTCAGGTCATGGTCTCACAGCTCATGAGTTAGAGCCCTGCGTTGGGCTCTGTGTTAACAGCTCGGAGCCTGGAGCCTGCTTCTGATTCTGTGTCTCCCTCTCTCTCTGCCCCTAACCCACTCGCATTCTGTCTCTCTCTCAAAAATAAATAAACAGTAAAAAAAAAATTTTAAAGAACTATTGGTTTTCCAACTTTATTCTTTTTCAATATTGTGCTATTTTGTGTCCCTTGCACTTCCATATGAATATTAGGAGCAGCTTATTTATATTATATTTGGCAATATAAATAATGAGTCTTCTAATTCATAAGCACAGGATGACTTTACTTTTATTTGGATATTTTCTTTTCTTACAAAGCCATTTTATAGTTTTCAGTGTACAAGTTGTGTACTTCTTTAAACTTATTCCTAAATAGTGTACTTTGTGATGCTATTGTAAATGGAACTGTTTTCTTAATTTCATTTTTAGATTGTTTATTGCTAGTGTTTAGATATATAATGAATTTTTTATTGACCTTGTTTCTACAAATTAACTTATTTGTTTATTAGATCAAATAGCTGCCTGTGGATTTCTTAAGGTATTTTATATACAAGATTATGTCATCTGTGACTAGAAATAGTTTTGCTTCCTTATTTGAAACTGGTTTTCTTTTATTTATTTTTCTTGCCTAAGCTCTCTAGCTAGCGTCTTCAGCACAATGTTGAATAGAAGTACCAAGAACAGATCTTTTCTTGTTTCTGACCTAAGAAGGTAATCTTTCAGTGTCACAATTAAGTATAATGTTAGTTGTGAGTTTTTCATGGATTACTTCTATCAGATTGAAGAAGTTCTCTTTTATTACTAGTTTTTGAGTAGTTTAATCATGAAATGTTAGAAAAATTCAAATGCTTTTTCTGTGTCAATTGAAATGATCATGTGATTTCTGTCTTTTAACAATTAATGTGGTGCATTATATTAATTGATTTTCCAATGTTAAATCAACTTTACATTCTTGATTAAATCTTTCTTGAGCATGGTATATAATCCTTATTATAAATTACTGGATTCAGTTTGCTAGTCTTTGTTGAAGATTTCTGCATGTATATTGATAAGAGATTTTGGTCTGTACTTTCCTGTGATGATTTGATTTTGGCATACTGTTATAATGACTCATAAAATGATTTGGAAAGTGCTCTCTTTTTTTTTAGAAGTGTTTTTAAAAGACTGGTGTTCACTTCTTAAATATTTGGTAACATTTAGCAGTGAACCCATATTTTCCTCAGTTTTCTTCAAGTTATTAATTTGACATATTTGTCTATAAGCCTATTCATATTTCCTATTTATTCTATTCCTATTCTATTCTATTCCTATTTGTCCAGTAATTTGTGTCTTTTAAGACATTTATCTATTCCATCTAAGCTATCTAATTTTTTCATGGTATTCCTATATAATGCTTTTTTATTTCTATAAAATAAGGAGTGATATCTCTTCATTTATTTTCAATTTTAGTGGTTTGACTTTCTCTTATGTTTCATTAATTAGAATAGGTAAATATTTGTCAATTTTGTTGTTCTTTTTAAAGAACCAAATTTGGTTTCATTGATTTTCCCCCTATGTTCTATTTCATAAGTTTTTGCTCAAATCTTTATGACTCTTTCTTCTACTTGCTTTGGGTTCAGATTATTCTTCCTCTTCTAGTTTCTTAATTTAGAATGTTATGTTATTGGCTTGAGCTTTTTTCCTTCTATTTATTTATTTAGAGTGAGCAGGGAAGGGGCAGAGAAAGAGGAAGAGAGAGAGAATCCCAAGCAGGCTCAACACTGTTAGCCTAGAGCCCAGTGTGGAGCTCGAACTCATAAACCATGCATGAGATCATGACCTGAGTCAAAACCAAGAGTCGGACATTTAACCTACTGAGCCACACAGGCACCCTTCCTACTTTTTTAAATAGATATTTTCACTGTTTGGCTGTATATTATGTACTTTAAAAACAGCAATTTTGGTTATTATACAAAATAAAACAATCAGTTCTTAAAGCAATTTGTTTACAGAGATTTGGTCAAATATGTCTTTTATAACTCATACCTTACACGGAATAATTTGATATATGTGCATGTGTCTCAGAAACCATATTCTTATAGTTTTGCATGCTTCCTAAAATAAAGCTAATATAGATAATAAAAATATCAGGAACTTAGAACAAATTAGATCAACTTTTACTTTTATTCACTGTGTAACTGTAGTCAAATCAGTTAACCATTCTGACCCAAGTATTGATACGTAGATTATTATTATGCCAACAGTTTCAGGTACAGTGCCAGTCATGTAGGGTTTCAATGACTGACTACATCGTGTATTGTTTGTTCTCCTCTAACACTCTGGGATCAGGATCTGGTACTGTCAACAGGATTTCCAGAATTTGGAATTAGGACAATGACAGGAATTTGGGACTTAAACATACCTTTTACATATTTTGTAAATTTGCTTAACATCTTTTTAGTTATGATTTTCAGGATTTATTAATGATTCATTTCTGATATGGTCTTTAAATGTAAATAAAGCACATCAATGTAAATACACTGAGCCCTACTGAAGAGGAAACTTTAAAATGGCTAAGATGGTAAGTTTTGCTATGTACATTTTACCACAATTAAAAAGAAAACACTGGTAAAAACTAGGCATTTATACCTATAAATTGACGTTAATGCACTTTTTCATTGCATTTAGTATATAGTAGGTGTGATTTCCTTTTTATTCATTTCACTATTTTTTAACACTTCCTCACAGTATTTTCTTCAACACAATGTTTTTTTTAGGACTAAGATGTTTACTTTTCACATATTTGCTAAGTTTCAAATTGTCTGGTATTGATTTATTAATTTTTTTAATATTTTTTTTTTTTTTATTTTGAGAGGAAGAGAGAGAGCATGAGCAGGGAATGGGCAAAGAGAGGAGAGAGAGAATCCCAAACAGGTTCCATATGCTGTCAGCATGGAGCCCGATGTGTGGATTGATCCCATGAACTGTGAGATCAAGACCTGACTGGGGCGCCTGGGTGGCACAGTCGGTTAAGCGTCCGACTTCAGCCAGGTCACGATCTCGCAGTCCGTGAGTTCGAGCCCCGCGTCGGGCTCTGGGCTGATGGCTCGGAGCCTGGAGCCTGTTTCCGATGCTGTGTCTCCCTCTCTCTCTGCCCCTCCCCCGTTCATGCTCTGTCTCTCTCTGTCCCAAAAATAAATAAAAAACGTTGAAAAAAAAATTTAAAAAAAAAAAAAAAAAAAGACCTGACCCAAAATCAAGAGTTAGTCACTTAACTGACTGAGCCATCCAGGTGCCCCTCCTGTATTGATTTATAATTTCATTCCATTGTGATCAGAGTAGATACATTTTATGGTCGCAATTCCTTTCCAGTTAGTTGAGACTTTTTAAATGGCCTAACATATGGTCTATCTTGGCAAATATTCCATGTATACTAGAGAAGAATGTGTAGTTTGCTGTTATAAATTGGAATGTTCTATAGAAGTTTGTTATATTTGCTTATCTTCAGGTCTACTCTTTTCTTATTGATCTTTTTTAGTGTTGATTTGTCCTGTTTTAAAAGTGGGATATTAAGTTTCCAAGTGGTATTGTTAAATCTTCTGATTTGTTCTTCAAATTCAATAAACTTTTTAAGAGTTTACTTTTGAGGAAAAATTTTAGGCTTATAAGAAAATTTAGACGGAGGTGTCCAGATTTCCCATACATCTACTCAAACACATATATAACCTCCCCCATTATTAATATCCACTTGCCAAAATGGTACATTTTTTACCAAGGTTGAACCTACATTGACATATGATAATCATAAAGTCCATAGTACATTTCAGTTCACTCTTGGTGTTGTATATTCTATGGCTTTGAACTAATGTATAATAACACATATTCATTATTATAATATACAGAATATTTTTTCTGCCCTAAAAATCTTCTGTGCTCTGCCTGTTCATCTATACCTTACCTAGCTCTGACACCTACTGATCATTTTATTGACTCCATAGTTTTATTTTTTTTTTCAGAAAGACATGTAGTTAAAATCATGCAGTATGTAGCCTTCTCAGATCAACTTCTTTCATTTAGTAATATTAAGTTTAGGTTTCTTCCATGTTTCATTTAAGTTTCCCCCATGTCCTTTCATGGCTTGATAGTATATTTCTCTTTAGTTCTGAATAATATTTCATTGTCTGGATATACTACAGTTTATTTATCCATTCACTTATTGAAGGACATCTTGGTTGCTTCAAAGTTTTGGCAAGTATGAAGAAAGCTGTGATAAACATTCCCACACACATTTTTGTGTGGACACACATTTCCAACTCCTTTGCATAAATACCAAAGAGTGCAATCGCTGGATCATATGGTAATAGTATGTTTATTTTGCAAGAAATTGATAAATTGTCTTCCAGTGTGTCTGTATTATTTTGCACTTCCACCAATGAAAGAGAATTGCTATTTCTCCAAATTCTGCAGAATTTGGTGTTGTCAGTGTTCTGGATTTTGGCCATTCTAGTAGGCATACAGTGGTATTAATTTAATTTGCATTTCCCTGATGACATATGATGTGGGGCATTTTTTCATATGTTTATTTGCCGTGTGTGTACCTTCTTTGCTGAGGTGATTTTTAAGGTCTTTGACTCATTTTATAACCAGGTTGTTTTCTTATAGTTTAGCTTTGAGAGTTCTTTGTACATTTTGGATAATAGTCTTTAATCAGATGAGTCTTCATAAATATTTTTTCCCAGTCTGTGTCTTGTTTTCTAATTCTTTTAAGAGTGTCTTTGTGGAGCAGAAGCTTTTAAATGAAGTCCAGCTTCAATTAACATTAATCAATTATTTCTTTCATAGATTGTGTCTTCATTGTTGTATATAAAAAGACAGCACTATCCCCAAGGTCATCTAGATTCTCCTTATGTTTTCTTCTAGGAGTTTTATAGTTTTGCATTTTATATTTGGTGTGTAATCTATTTTAAGTCAATTTTTGTGAGAGGTGTAAGGTCTGCATCTAGATTCTTTTTTTTTTTTTTTTTTGCATATAAATATTCAGTTGTTCCAGCACCATTAATTAAGGAAACTAATTATTTTTGCTAATATTTTGCTGAGGAGTTTTGCACCTATGTTTATGAGAGACATTGGTCCACAGATTTCTTTCCTTATAATCCCTTTTCTTGTAAGTCTGGTTTTTGCATTAGGGTAATGCTGACCTCACAAAATGAGTTAAGTATTCTCTCTGCTTCTATACTTGGAAAGAAATTGTAGAAAATTGACAATTTCTTCCTTAAATGTTCTGTAATTTGCCAATGAACACATCTGGGTTTGGTGCTTTCTGTTTGGGAAAGTTGTTAATTATTAGTTCAATTCATTTCATAGATATAGGCCTATTCAGATTATTTATTTCTTCTTCTACAAGTTTCGGTTTTTCTTTCAAGGGATTGTTCCATTCCATCTAGGTAATGAAATTTTGGGGTACTGAATTGTTCATACTATTCCTTTTTTATCCTTTTAATTTCTATGGAATCTGTAGGGATGTCACTTCTTTTATTTCTGATATCAGTAATTTGTGTTTTCTCTCTTTTTTTTCTTAATTAGCCTGGCTAGCACATCATCAATTTTACTGATCTTTTTAAATAATAACTTCTGGTTTCATTGATTTTTTCCTTATTGATTTTCTGTTTTTAATTTCATTGAATTCTCTATTTTTATTCTTGAATTTTTATCATTTCTTCTGCTTATTTTGGATTTAATTTTCTCTCCTTTTTAAATTTTGTCAGATGGAAATTACATGGTTAATTTTATTTTTTTATTTTTTATTTTTTAAAATTTTTTTTCAACATTTATTTATTTTTGGGACAGAGAGAGACAGAGCATGAACGGGGGAGGGGCAGAGAGAGAGGGAGACACAGAATTGGAAACAGGCTCCAGGCTCTGAGCCATCAGCCCAGAGCCTGACGCGGGGCTTGAACTCACGGACCGCGAGATCGTGACCCGGCTGAAGTCGGACGCTCAACCAACTGCGCCACCCAGGCGCCCCTACATGGTTAATTTTAGATCTTTCTTCCTTTTTCAATATATGCATTCAATGTTATAAATTTTTCTCCACTACATTTTCTGTATCCCACAGATTTTGATAAATTGTTTTTCATTTTCATTTAGGTCAAAATATATTTTTATTTCTTGAGATTTCTTTTTTGACTCATGTGTTATTTGTACAAGTGGTTGCTTTGTTTCTAAGTATTTTGGGATTTTCCAGTTATCTTCCTGTTATTGATTTCTAGTTTAATTCCACTGTGGTTTGAGAACAGACATTGTATGATTTCTATTCTTTTAAATTTGTTAAGGTGTACTTTATGGCTCAGAATGTAGTCTGCCTTGGTGAATATTTCATGTGAGTCTGAAATAAATATGTATTCTATTGTTGTTAGATGAAGTGGTCTACAGATGTCCATTATATCTAGTTGATTACTGGTGTTGTCGAGTTCAACTATGTGCTGAGTGATTTTCTGCCTGTTGGATCTGTCCATTTCTGAGAGAGAGGTGTTGACATCTCCACATATGATAGTGGATTCTCATCTATTTCTCTTTGCAGTTCTAGCAGTCTTTGCTTCACATGATTTGACACTCCATTGTTAGTCATATATACATTAAGAATTGTTGTATCTTCTTGGAGGACTGATTATTTTATCCATATACAGTGCCTTTATTTATTCCTGACAGTTTTCCTTAACTTGAAGTCTGCTTTGTCTGAAATGAATATAATTATTCCTGCTTTCTTTTGGTTAGTATTATCATGTAGATTTTTCTCTATCCATTTCCTTTTAATCTATTTCTACCTTTATATTTAAGTGGGTTTCTTGTAGACAATATATAGCTGGGTCATGTTTTTGATCTGCTTTGACAATCTCTGTTTTTTGATAGGTGCATTTAGACAGTTAACACTCAAAGCGATTATTAATATATTTGAAGAATTTTTTTTTAATGTTTACTTATTTTTGGGAGAGAGAGAGGGAGAGACACAGCAAGGGAGGGACAGAGGGAAAAGGAGACAGAGGATATGAAGTGGGCTCTGTGCCAACAAGAGAGAGCCCGATAGGGTGGGGATCAATCTCACGAACCATGAGATCATGACCTGGGATGCAGTCGGACGCTTAACCAGCTGAGCCACCCAGATGCCCCGATTATTAATATATTTGGATTAATATCTACCATCCACTACTATTTTCTATTTATTGCCCTTATTCTGTTCCTATTTTTCTACTCTTTTTTTTTTTTTGCTTTCTGTGGCTTTAATTAAACATTTCATATGACTGCATTTTCTCTCCTTTCTTAGTATATCAGTTATACTTTTTTTTAAGTGAGTGCCCTAGAGTTTATAATATCATTTACAACAAATTCAAGTCTCCTTTCAGATAACACTCTATTACTTCATGGAAAGTGTAAATACCTTATAATAATAAAGTAATCCTAATTCCCTCCTCCCATCCCTTGTATCATTGCTGTCATTCATTTCACTTATGTATATGTACGCATATACCTAATGTATATATGATATATTCATAAGTATACATAATCGAATACATGGTTGCTATTTTTAACAAACTGTTAACTATTATATCATTTCAGAATAATAATATGTGTTTTAGTTTACCTACATGTATTCCTTCTTCCATGTTCTTCCTTCTTTATGTAGATCCAAGTTTATGACCCATATTGTATTTTTTTTTTCTCTAAAGAACTTCTTTCAACTTTTCTTGCAAGGCAGATCTACTGGCAACAAATTGCTTCTGTTTGTGTTTGCCTGAGAAAGTCTCTATCACTTCTTTATTTTTTTTAAATTAAGATATAATTGATATAGAACATTATATTAATTTCAAGTGTACAACATGATGATTTGATGTTTGTGTATGTTGCAAAATAATCACCACAATAAGTCCACTTAACATGCATCACCACATACCGTTAAAATTTCTTTTACTTGTGATGGGAAAGTTTAAGATTTACTCTCTTAGTAATCTTCACGTATATAACACTGTCATACTGTAATATTAACTATAGTCACCATGTTGCACATTACATCCCCAAGACTTATTTATTTTATAACTAAAAGCTTGTGTATTTTAAACCCTTTCATTATTTTCACCCTCCCCCCCACTAACTGTCTCCCTCACATTCAAAGGGTAATTCCACAGGATACAAAAGTCTGGGTAAGTGGGGTTTTCCCCCTTAACATTTTAAACATTTCACCTCTCCTCTTACTTGCATGGTTTTTTGAGAAGTTGGATGCAATTTTTATCTTTATTCCTCTATAGGTAGGGTTATTTTTTTTTTCTTCTGGCTTCTTTCAGGATTTTTTTCTTTATCTTTGATTTTCTGTAGTTTGAAAATGATATGCCTAAGCATAGGGCTTTTTTTTTTATCCTTCAGCAAATTCTCTGAGCTTCTTGAATCTGTGATGTGGTGTCTGACATTAATTTGGGGAAATTCTCATCCATTATCATTTCAAATATTTCTTCTGTCTCTTTCTTACTTTCTTCCCCTTCTGGTATTCTCATTACATATATGTAACACCTTTTTATAGTTGTCCCACAGTTCTTGGATATTCTGTTCTATGTTTTTCAGTCTTTGTTCTCTTTCCTTTTCACTTGTCAAGGATTCAATTGATGTATCTTCTAGTGCTGAGATTCTTTCTTCAGCTGTATTCAGTCTACTAACAAGCCCATCAAAGGCATTCTTCATTTCTGTTACAGTGCTTTTTATCTCTAGTCTTTTATTTTTCCTTTGGTTCTTTCTCGGGATTTCTATCTCTCTACTCACGTTACCCATCTGTGCCTGCCTGCTGTCTGTTTTAGCATATTAGCCTTAATTGTTTTAAGCTCCTGGTCTGATAATTCCAACATCCCTCCACGTCTGGTTCTGATACTTGCTCTTTCTCCTCAAACTGTGTGTTTTGTTTTGTTTTGTTTTGTTTTGTTTTCCTTTTGGTATGCCTTGAAACTTTTCTTGATGGTCAGACATGATGTACTTGGTAAAAGGAACAGCTGTAAATAAGCCTTTAATAATGTGATGGTGAAATGTGGGGAATGGGAAGCATTCTTTATTGTAACTAGGTTTCAGTCTTTTGATTTTAGGTGTCAGCCTAGGCCTCTGGACTGTGAACTTCACAAGAATTTCTCAGTTTTGTTTTTTTTTCTCACGGCTTAAGTGAGAAGGGTGGCTAGAATGGGCTACAGTTGGGTATTTCTTTTCTCCCATATGGAAGAAGAATCACGTAGAATAGGGTAATGCCCTTTCCCATGTCAGTTAGGCTCTGATAATACCCAGCTGGTTAAGTTCTAGTTAACTAGTTTCCTCTGAGGTCAGGCTTTATTAAGAGGAACAGAGTACTCTGGTGTATTTCACAGTGGTTTCTCTGTCCTCTCCTTGTCAGAAGCCTGAGGGGACCTTCTCCAGTATTCACTGTGGGAAACTGGCTGGCTTCCTGAGGCAGTCTCATAGTGACATGGAGGTCCTCCTGTTAGTCAATCATTCTGGTATCTGTAACCCTCACTGTTGAGCCTCCAGCAATTCATCAATTACAGTCTAGGATTTCCTACCCCGGCACTGATTCCCATTGTGGTTTCTGCTCCTGAGTCTCTTGCTCTGGTAAGTTTGTTTTATTTTGTTTTGCTGGGTTTTGTTGTTGTTTCCCAGTATTTGCTTGTCAGTCTCCCCACTTCTTCGGGCTGCAGATTACCCTGTGTCCTCCTCTCTCTTAAGGATCCAAGAAGAGTTGTTGATTTTTCAGCCTGTTCAGCTTTTTAGTTGTTGGGACAGGGTGGTGACTTTCAAACTCTGTACAGGCAGAAGAAACTGGACGTCCTGTGACAGTTTTTGCTTCCTGTATCTTAGGGCTACTTTGCCAGGTGCTGTGTTAATTTTCTAGGTCTGCCATAACAAAGTATCTCAAAGTGAGTGGGTAAAATGGCAGTCATCAATTGTGACACAGTTCTGGTGGCTACAAGTCTGAAATCAAGGTATGGGCTGAAACCCATTGGGGAAATTCCTTCCTTGCCTCTTCTAGCTTCTAGTGCTTTGCAATGCTTGACATTCCTTAGCTTTCAGCTGCAGCACTTCTGTCTTTGCCTTTGTCACTGCATGGCATTCCCCCCCCCCCACCCCGTGTCGGTATCTCTGTGTCGTCTTATGAGGATGCCAGCCATATTCGATTACAGGCTCGCCCTCCTAGAATATGACCTCATCTCAGTTAATTACATCTGCAATGATTCTGTTTTCAAATAAGGTCACATTAAGAGAACTGAAGGTTAGGACTTCAAATATTATTCGAGGGGATACAATTCAATCCATAACAGGGGTGTGCTGGAAGAGGGGATGAACAAGTACAAAGTCAAAGTTCTTGCTGTTCTTACTGAGATTCTATGGGTTTTTTTTTTTTAAAAAACAATGAATATAGGGGCGCCTGGGTGGCGCAGTCGGTTAAGCGCCCGACTTCAGCCAGGTCACGATCTCGCGGTCCGTGAGTTCGAGCCCCGCGTCGGGCTCTGGGCTGATGGCTCGGAGCCTGGAGCCTGTTTCCGATTCTGTGTCTCCCTCTCTCTCTGCTCCTCCCCCGTTCATGCTCTGTCTCTCTCTGTCCCAAAAATAAATAAACGTTGAAAAAAAAAAAAAAACAATGAATATATCCCAGAATGCTGAAATACTTTAATTTATAGAGTTATGAAAATGTTGATTCTTGACAAATGTTGCCAATGTTCTCATTGCTTTTATGTAGAAGTTTTCAGAACACCTTACATTACCTTTCTGGCACAAACAATCCCCTAATGTTTTTAAATGTGTGACAAGGCTCCAGACTGTTTTGGCTCAAATTGTGCTCTGAAATATCTTAGCTATATGTCCTTGGGCAAGTTCGTTTTCTTTTAACTCACTATATGAATTTATTCATTTCCAACAGGTAGATGATAGTATTGCATCATATAGTTGTTACAATGATAAAATATGAGGATAATACAAGGAAGCATAAAATGTGTCACAGATAGAAAGCACAAATAAATGTAATTTATCTACTGTTATTCTGTAAACACTGGTTAAGTATATGCAACACAGAGACAGAAACAAATTTATAATCTTTACTGTTAGAGTTTATTTTCTATCTTTTGATATATTAGATCATCCTCCTAAAATATTAGTATCTCTTCTGGAATAAAATAGTGACTGTTTCAAATCACCACTTTTGCTGACCATATGCTTGTTAAATGTGTCATCTAGTTTTTAATGTAAATCCATATACAGATTGAATAAGGTAAGAATGAGTGGAGAAACAGATTCACTTCATAAGAAACTTCATTCAAGATTGACATCATTTCACATTGGAAATTTAGATATTTTGTTTAAGCAGATATCATTTTCCCTATCACCAGTCCTTTCTTATACAAAAATAACCAAAGAATATAAATAATGTGGGGGAAATAACAAATACTCTTTATAATTTTCTTATACCACTAGTACCACCCAAAATGATAAATTGGGTTAAAACTTTTAAAAAAATAGTGGTACCATGTTGCTTCCTTTTGTAAATGTACACATTAAATACTAATTTTATAAAATTTTAGAGGGATTGATATTACATTGTCTCTCCTCTTTCTAGTTATTTTTAATGTGTGTGTGTGTGTGTGTGTGTGTGTGTGTGTGTGTGTGTATATATATATATAATTTATTTTAGAGTGAGAGAAAAAAGAGTGAGAGAAAGGGGCAGGAGACAGAGACAGAGACAGACAGAGAGAGAGAGAGAGAGAGAGAGAGAGAGAGAGAGAATCTTAAGCAAACTCCGCACTCAGAATGGAGCCTGACACAGAGCTCAATCCCATGACCCTGAGATCATGACCTGAGCCAAAATCCAGAGTCGGGGGCTCAACCAATTGAGCCACCCAGGTGCCCCTCCTCTTTCTAAGTTTTAAAAAATATTCTTTAACCTTCAGCAACTAAAATTCTGGCAAGAAAAATATTAAACCTATTTAAAGGATGAAAATCTTGTGGCTCAGAAAAAATGACATATGACCAATCAAAGTAAATTTAACTGGCGTAGGGAGCAGAGCTAAGGTTATCTTATTCTGATGGTCCAGGGAAGATGCCAAATTTGGATGTGGAGAGAATTATCAGGCTACCTGTTTTGTTCTATAGGCATTGTTCAGCCTGATTAACCTTTATGTTGATGTCATCAAGCCATTTTTTTTTTTTTTTTTTTTTTTTTGCTCATACTGGTAAATGGGTCAACTTTCTTAAAACTTTATTAAAATATATTTGGTGGATTTTAAAATAAATGCATGGATGAATGAAAATAAGGACTTCCCTTCTTTTGTTTTTCCATGCATTTATCCACTGACCCTTCCACTACAGATCTACTCCCATTATCTCCTATATCCATCTGATTCAGAATGTTTCAACTAATCTAACTTATTTTGGCTTTGCTCATACAAAATATCCCAAATGCTCTATTATCTACTTCTCCTTTTTCTCAGCTCACACCAAATATTTTTGTATCTCAGTAACCACTAAACAGTGAGTGCCTTAAAAAAATATTATTATCAGCCTTTTTATTACAGGGTTTAGAATATAAAATGACTCTGAGAGTTAACAAATTTTGTTTAAAGTACCAGCTCTATTTCACAAAGTTCATACCTAGTGTATTCAGCTCACATAGGAGTAAATATAAACATAAAACTTGTCTTGATTTGGACTTTAAAGAAATGCCATAGAGTGGATAGCTTATAAACAACAAAAATGTATTTCTCACCATTCTGGAGGATGGAGGTCCAAGATGAGGGTGCTGGCATGATTGAATACTGGTGAGAGCCTTCTTTTGAGTTGCAGAGTGCCAGCTTCTCATTGTACTTTCATATGTAGAGAGCAGAGAAGGGAAACAAGCCCTCTGTGACTCAAAATCACAAAGTGCAGGGGTGAGTGGGTGACTCAGTCAGTTAAGCCTGGGACTCTTGGCTTAGGCTCAGGTATGATCTTGCAGTTTCGTGAATTTGAGCTGCAGCGCAGAGCCTGCTTGAGATTCTCTCCCCCCCCTCCCCCGCCCTTCCCCCACTTGCACTGTCCCTGTCTCTCTCAAATAAATAAAATAAAATTTTAAAAACTCATTAGGACTCCATCCTAAGGCCTTCCACAGGTGCCATCGCCTCATACTATCACATCCTTGGACTGGGTTTCAACCTACTAATTTTGGGGGGACACAAATGTTCAGTTTGTCTGTAACAATATTATATATATGAAATCATATCACATGATATAATATTTTTGTTATGTATACTTGATGGCAAAACATATCATAATTAAGGTTTTATTTATGTTTGCAGCAGTTATAATCTTCATCTATGCACAGTATTGCAATTCATAGTTAGAATAGAGGCATGAAAATATCAAAATTTATATAAAGAATTAAAAAATGCCAATATATTTAGTTTTTATTAAAAGTTTTCAAATTTCATTACACACTTTAAACTTTAATTTAGCTGCTTATGTTTGAAAGCACTTCATCAGTAATCACTTCAAATGTACAAAGTATAATCATTAATTAGCTTTTCCTCACAAAAGCCTCAGTAAATGAGCCTTCTTCTTCCTCTTTTGTAAATTAAGAAATTCATCTCCAGGTGGGTTAAGTTCTCATGACACCTTAACAGCTGTTATTTTTTTCATGCAGGAGTGTATTTTAATATTTTTTAAAATTGCCATAAATACGTACATTTTTTCAAACGGAAAATGTTAATACCAGGAGGGATGGGTGCAGTGTTCAGTTTAACAATTGTGTATTAAAGACCTATTTTCTACTATTTGATTATCTTAATGTGTAACCGTAATTTTACCCATTTCCACATTTTCCTACATTCGTAAATAGTGCCTTTAACTAAGTTAGATGTGTAAACATGAGGTCAATTTTTGTGCTGGGCCTTAGTTTGCTATATAAAGTTATATCAGTTGTAGAGAGTTGTTAAATAGAATTAATATAAAGTTCTTAAAATAATTATGGATATCTATTAGATATTTTCCACTGGGTGAGTCCCTTACTCCACATCTCTTCAGCATTTCTATGCCCATCCATGTGACACTATCTAGGGAGGGACATAATAGTGCACCTGTGGCTTGAAGAAATTTAGTTATAAAAAGTTAACTCTTATAATATAGGTCCTTTTGTCTGGTTTTTGGCTAAAGGCTTGATCCTCAAAACACAGTTATATGTTTAAACTACTCATGACCAACTTGTATGCCTTCATGTGTTTCTCCTTTTGTCAAAATGCCTGTATAAATTGTTCTTCCGTCAAGTATCTAAATCCAACCCAATTCTCTTGGTCTCCGCAGATATATTGCCATGTCCTTTCCAAAAATTTTTCAGATGACATAATATGAACTCCATTGACTTTCTACTCTTCAACTTCAGATTTTCTATCATTTCATCCTTCTTGTTTATGCACAGCTATGTTCTAGTCTGTTGAGTCCATTTGTATCTTTTTTCTAGATGAAGAAAAAAAATGTGCTTGCACTGTCAGTATAAGGCACAAAATCTCCTGTGATGAAAAATAATGATTCCATTCCAACAGTCAAGAATATGGAATGGAACAGGAAAGAGTAGGAATTTTTCTTAGTTATTCAGTGTGTAACTGAAAAACAAAGTTCCAAAATGTTCTGCTTAGATGTTTTGCTCCGAATGATATACAGTGATGTTATAACTTGGCTGCTCCCTTTGTTCATGATTTTACCCAGGTAGGACAGATTTATGGCTGAGGTCGGAGCTATAAATTAAAGGCTGCCATGGTTAATCTGATAAATATTCCACAGAGCTGGCACAATCGTGTGCTTGTAAAGAGAAGCAATATTCTCCACTGTGTATGTATTTGTTCTGTGGACAGCGTGACTATATTCAAAATGCTAATTGAGAAGATCTCTAAAATTGTAATCATGTGTAAAAATTCTTTTAAAATCTTCTATTTGGAAAGTACAGTTTGGCTAAATTATCATTTTTTCCATAGGGTGTGTACTGTAGAAAACACAGGCTAATTGGCGAGCAAAACTTTGGGCATGACCAGACTCAAAAAAATGAAATGAACTGATAGGCTGGCCTGCCAGCAATGTTGCAATTCTGACTAGCAGATGATCATTTGGCACCTTAGAACATGGGAATGATTGGCTCTACATGACCAGCATTTCATAGATCCTAAGCTAGTGCAGGTAGAGGTGGGTAATTACCTCAGCCACCAAGGGGAAAAGAGGGAGCAGGTGTTAGGCTGCCAGCACAGCTCGGATTTCAACTCATTTCAAATATAAATGTAGCTGGTTGTAGGAGCCAAGAAATTTGGGTCAGTTGAGATTTTCACTGTCTCAATTTAGAGGATTATAATTGAGTTTTTGCCTCTCTGACCTGATTCTTTCTAATGCATTTCCCATATTGGTAACTTTAAAATTTAACTTTTCCCTAAGCTCTTTGTGTTCTCGCAGAGACCCTGAGAATAGAATTCACATGCTGTTTCAGTAACAACTGACAAATTTGTCTTTTGAGAGATTTACTCCATCAGCTTGCCTGACAGAAGAGCTGATCATAGAAAGGATAGGTTTGTCTGTTTCCTGGAGTTCCTTATGCTCAGCTATAGCTGTAGAAGAACTGGAGGAGGGAAGGCAGAGCGAGTGGGTGACTGCAAAGTAAAGTGATTTTTGTTTTTAAGAGCAAATTGAAATGATAGGAAAAGAACCAATGTGGGGAAAAAGTGTTTTTTCTCTTAAATTTTCCAACTATTTTTTTAACAGTCAAGTATTAAAATGTGACCAATTCTATTTAGTATTCTATTTAGTATTCTATTTAGTATTCTATTTAGTATTCTATTTAGTATTCCACTTAGTATTCCACTTAGTACTCCACTTAGTACTCCACTTAGTACTCCACTTAGTACTCCACTTAGTACTCCACTTAGTACTCCACTTAGTACTCCACTTAGTACTCCACTTAGTA
>NW_024412403.1:51082034-51190812 GCF_014898765.1 Herpailurus yagouaroundi | reverse complement strand
TCCACTTAGTACTCCACTTAGTACTCCACTTAGTACTCCACTTAGTAATTCTATTTAGTGACCTACTCTATTTAGTAATTCTATTTAGTGACCTACTCTAGTAATTCTATTTAGTGACCTACTCTAGTAATTCTATTTAGTGACCTACTCTAGTAATTCTATTTAGTGACCTACTCTATTTAGTAATTCTATTGAGTGACCTACTCTATTTAGTCATTCTTTTTAGTGATCTATGGTGCTCAGAGGCTACTGAGAACACTTTTTTTTTTTCTATTGACATAGAGACATTCTAATGAGCACATTTCCTTCAAACTAATACACCTAGCTATCCTCAAGGGCAATCGAGGAATTTAGAACTGTTTATCCTATAATAAATGGCTGTGCTTCACAAAGTTCTGTGGTGTTTCAGCAGATATTTATCTTCTCACGTCAATTTCATCTAGGGCGTTTTCACTTCCCCTAACTGCTTTTTACAACTAATTCCTCCTTTCTGAACCCACCAGTTTGTTCCCCTTCAATGTGCCCTGGCTTGGGAAAAGAGGAAATTGCCTTTTTAGAATTGTGTGCAGAGATCTTTTTGAAGATTTCATCTAAGAGTTAACCACAAAAACTTTTGCGCATCATTTTATTGCTAAGAGGTCATTTTTAAATTCTGGATTTCAGGCATATTCCAGATGGTCAAGGTTGTAGAATATCAAACCTTAGAAAAATGCAATCAATTCTTTTTTTTTTCCAGTTTGTGTACTTACTGTGTTCCTTTTTATTTAAAATATGAATATTTATTTAAATATTTCATTTGATATCATTTTGTGGTTGAAGTTTTCCTCATTCTCTGATTTAAAATTGATGTTTTATCTTCTAACTCCCACATATCTAATCTGTTATGTTGGCTAGAGAACTGCCTGGCATTAATTTATGCATGAAAATTATTCTTCTTGAGTGGTATAAAGTTTCCCTGAGCATCATTTTATGCATATACCTGATTATATTATGATTAAGGCTAACAGTTTTTTTAAATGTAGAATACATTAAATAGGACTTAGTCTAATTCATTTTTCATAATTTATAACCTCTAAATTCTCATAACATTTAATTTCTGTGACCATTTTTGGAACACAGTTGCTAACACAAGAGGAAATTCCTAGAATAGGAAAGTAGTGGAATTTAAAAGAGGTCTCAGAAAGTTCCAATATGTTAAATTTCTAATTGGATGTATCATTATCAACACATTAACAAATCATTTCTGGGAATGTATTTAAAATTTTAACAGGGAGTATTTTCAGAAATTTTGTTATTGCATAGTAGCCTAACTACAATCATTTGGGCCACACATTTTAATTTCGGCCTTGACTGCACCATTTATATCTTGTGTAATCTTGAGAACTTGAATTAATTCTCTAAGGGGCTGTTTCCTCCTCCATAAAATGGTGGTTATAATATTTCACTTATAGCATGATTTGTGTACAAATACCTAGCAACATACTAAGTAAATGGTGGATGCTTAATTAATTAAATTTTTATTTGGCTGTCTTAAGTTTTCTCTACTATTATTTAAGCCCTGTTTATATATTTTATGCTCAATGAATTTGGAAAACAATAGATTAACATTCCCCATAGTAACCCTTTAATGTCTACTAATTAAACTCAATTCTTCTTCAGCCATGATTTTCTTTTAATTTTTTATATGTCTCTTCACTATAACACTTTGGACAACACAAAATCAAGTGTACTTGTAGAATTTGGAGCAGGATATATAGATGTATAAACATAGGTGCTTCCATGGTCTCACATGTAAATAACAAATCCCTTAAATGTAAAGATGACAAATATGTTAATATGTGTGAAAGCTTATGACACAAAGCTTCCCAGATGGAGAACATTCACAAAAACTACCCTTTTCCTTGTAAGTATGCATTGGAGCTGTGCGGCAGGCACTACACAAAACAGCCACTGAGAATTCTCTGTTCTAATGCATTTCCAGTTCCTCTGGTTTGTTCGGTGGCTTTCTGACATGATTTTGCAAGTATCATACACGCGCGCGTGCACACACACACACACACACACACACACACACACACAGTGTGTTATCTTAATGCTTTAAACTGGCTCAAGTGATTGGCCTCCCTTCACAGTTGTGATTTCTGCTTCCCTCCTGATGATGCTATTTTTGGCAGTTTTGGTTAAGTTACTCTTTTCCAGTCCAGGATTATCTATGCTCAACACACTCTAACCACTCACAAAATTGTTCAAGTGTTGATAAGCACTAAGACCACATATTGTCTTTCTCAAATTCAGTTCCTGTATTCCTGGAGACCTAGTGTTCATCTAGATGAGACCCTTTCAAGTGGCAAACCAGAATTCATACGTAGAATTTTGATGAGAATAATGACTAGTCTAGAAATTGTAATAAGAGCAATGGTGATAGGAACTGAAAATTGGCTTTTATGTTAGACCAAAAATTAAAAAGGGGATATAAACAACCTTTTCAGGTATATAATGGGCTGCCATAAGGCATCAAGAAACAATAAACTTTCCTTTCTCTAATATCAGAAAATGGGATTAAGTCAAATGAATGAAAATAAAAGGATTACAGGTTTTAAAAAAGCACAATATAAAAAATAATAGAAATTTAGTCAGGAAATTCTTGTTACTGAAAATATGAAGCAGAAGATTTCCAGTCTCCACCTTATGGAAATAAGGTATGGAGAACATACAGAGAGAATGAATGCCAAGAGCAGATTATTAGGATAATTGACAATTAAGGTGCATCCAATGCGAACATTCTCCAATCCTAGTTGACTTTTTTTGAGAGAGAGCACAAAGAGACTTTTTCTAAGAAAATAGCATATGGACCCCATTTAGAATATGGAAAAGTTTAATTAATCAAAAAGTAATAAATCACAGTTATATATCAACCTAATAGTAGACTGCATAGAGGATAGGGATGAAATTCAGGATATGACTCCTAAACAAAAGATAGAAGAGGATTACAACCACTTTTAAGGTTGGGATGATAAAGGCTCACCCTAAGAAGGAAATTTTATGTTCATTATAATAATGTCTGTATACTTGGTATTTTCTACCAAGTGAGTTTTGTTACTTAGCTGTGAACCTTCAGCCTTATCCTATGCTTACTCCTCCCATGATTAATGAAGGAAAGCAAGATATAGTATTTGACATGATCCTGCCTCAGAAATAATTCCAGAAAATAAACCTCATAGGAAAATAAACATAATTTGTACACCATTTGGAATTAGCAAATTACTAGCAAATAACACAGTCCACATCTGAAAATTTATACGTAAATCACTTAACCAGTGAAAATTTTTTGTGAAATGTTAGTTTTTTATAAAAAATAAAACATTGCTATAAATTTTATATATAAAATCATAGACATTATTATTTTATAAGCCAGAACACTGATTAACTCTTGGAAATTGAACTAGAATAGCATTATAACTTAACACAGTAGACCCTGAGAGAGGCCAAGATTTGGAAGTAGACCTAGAGAATTTTCCAGTGCTGCCCAGCTGAGGTTTTAGCTGATAGGAAAAGCCTAGAGGAGACTGAGTGAGGAGGGGAATTTTGAGTTTTCTGATCGGCTGAAAGTCTGGTGATTTCCCTTACACAACAACACTGCTCAGGAAAATGTCAACCACCTCCTTTGTATTTTAAGGACTAAGGGGTGTCCTAGGTTATTGAAAAGGAGACTGTCTACACAAATTAGTTCCAACTGGGTACAGACAGTTGCAGATCTGTTAGTAACAAATGGATTCTCTGTTGGGAGATTCTGGCAAAAGACACACTTTTAATCTATACCTACATACCTATCCTCTATCTATGTAAACTATCTACAATATATCTAGTAGCTGGCTACCTATATAGCAAAGTGTTCTGTTGTGTTCTCATAGCATAAATTTGTGGTTTATTTCCCATGAGATTCTGTGGTATTAACGTGTGGTACTTTCCATGCCATAGGAAAATGCACTTCTTACATCTCTGACGTGGGAAGCCCAATCGATTGCCCACCCCAACTACTGTGTCCTAAAGTCCATCATTGTGTTCATGTTGAGGATACACTTCCCAAAGACTGCTGTCAGGCACTTACTGAGCATGGCAGGGATACTAAGGTGAACCTACTCCTGGGAGAGGAGAGACAGCTCTGATGACAGACCTTGGCTCTGCAAGGTCCCATCAGCCTTGCTGAATGTTCATAGATCTAAGTTACACTGTAAGAAGCTTTTTTTTTCCTTCCATCTGTCTTTCATAAGTCAGACCTGTGTTGCAGACAGATGGCTCCTGGTTCTGTTCCCTTTGTTTTCTGACCTGTTTTTTCCCTAATAAATCTTTTGGTGCTTACTCCCAATTTGGGGTCTGCTTCTTGAAGGATGAGACTAAAATAAGCAATGGATGATGAATTTCACTGAGGTGGAAGATGAGACAGGGTTGTAGGATGAAGTTGAATGAAAGATGGCTTTGAATTCCAGAAGGAAGGCTTTTGAAACTTAGAAAGGCCTTTGCATTCACTATGGATAACATCACGCTTGATGTCTACTCATTTGGGAGATCACAGAAACGTTGATATTCTTTACTTTAAACTTCCTTAGTTGTGTAATGGAGATGTATTAAGTTAACTGCCTTGGCACACTGAGAATATTATGTGCATATGACACACGATAGTGTACATTTCTAGAAATTATGAATAGGGAGAGTATTAATGCAAAAGCTTTTATATGAGATATAATGCAGTCTTCCCAAGATTTGTTTTATTCTAAATACCAGAGATAAAGTATAGACCTTTTTTTAAGATAAGTGATAATCATTGTACATATTGTCCAGGAGTGAAGAAAGATTATAAAGAAAACATTATTAACCCCAGGTAGGCCATTATCATTGTTAGTGTTCTGAACAGTGGACGTATGCTTCCATTTGCTATAGCTATTTCTTTTCTTCATTAAAAAAAAATATCCTATAAACTTTGATTTTATGCAGATGCAAATGCTAAAGTGGGGCAGGAAAAAGCAGTCATTCATCAACACATAGATTTTGAGATTTAATTACTTTTTAAATATTTCCCATAATTATTCTTCTGTTCCAGATGTCTAGTTTACCCTCTGGATACCCTGGAGATTTTTGCAACATTTATCGTAAATTGTAAAATTCTTGGATTAATATAGAGTTTGAGGAGTTTGTGAATTCATTTTATTTGATGTATTTTCTAATGGCTTCTAGTTTTTAAATGATCAGTTAAGGATTGAGCGGCAAGAATTTAAAATTCTGGATTGACATCATTTGTGGGGAAAATGAAAGCATGTTATTTCATTATCAGAGATGCATAAAAACAGCAAGCTGAATTTCTTACCTTGACAACTTAATGTCTATCTCTTAGCATACTTTTCATAAGAAGTGTGATAATCTGTTAATTACGAATCCTTAGATTCAATGTAAAGAAGTTCATGTAACAAAAGGCATATTAACATGGGGTGAAAAAAATAGTAAATGTTCTATATGCAATCTGAATTCCTGTTTCTGTCACATAAAGAATGACATTATAATACAAATCAAAGAAATACAGGCTCAAATCTGATGTCACCTAGATATTTCCGTGGTATTAGTTTCCTCCAATTTGTACATATTTCTGATTCAACTGTGTGTCTCCCAAAAATTTTACTTGAAAGTAAAGCTAAGGCCTATCGAAACAAATATTTGAGGGGCGCCTGGGTGGCTCAGTTGGTTGAGCATCCAACTCTTGATTTCAGCTCAGGTCATGATCTCACAGTTTGTGGGATCCGGCCCTGTGTCAGGCTCTGCTGACAGAGCAGAGCTTGCTTGAGATACTCTCTCTCCCTCTCTCTCTACTCCTCCCCCCACTCATGTGTGTGCATGTGCACTCTCTCCTCTCTCTCTCTTTCAAAAATAGATTTAAAAAAACTATTTGAAATTTCTGAAGGGAATTAGCAAAATTCTTAAATGCTTTTCCAGTATCTTGGTCAACTTGTATACTTATTGCTACAGGTGCTTACTAGAAGAACTGGTGGCACTTGACTTTGTGGTAGTACTTATGGAGTTTGCTCATTTCACTTAAATTCAAAATCTAGTAAAGAAAATATTAATGGGAATATAAAAGGAGAATGCAAGCAAATGGGAATTGTGAACAAGATTATGGCAGAAGAGCATAGGTAAATGCCTTACCAAATGCAGGAAAGGGAATAAAGTGAGAGTAAGAAAGGCCAAGCAGCCAGGAGCAGAGCTAACCAAGGTGAAAGGAGCATAACAGGAAAGAAAGCCAGAGAATTAACTAGCAACCAGATTATGGAGTGCCTTTTAGGTCATAATAAGGATTTGTGGCTTTTCCTCAGTGATAAGAGAAGTCTTTGGGAGATTTTGACCAGAAGACAAATATCAGGTTTACATTTGAAGAACACTATTCTGGTTGCTATAGTGAAGATAAACTGAAGAAACCAGATAGAAAGTAAGAATTGCTGGTGGTTTCTATCAAACTGGTGACAGCAGTCAAATTTAAAAAGTGATGGAATGTTGAATAGAGGACTTTGTTTTTTAAAAGTTCGCATTAAGCCACTTTACTTTGACAAAAGATCTATATTCGTACCTGTTTTTGCTAACCAAAATAAAGAGGATTTTTGCTTTCATGAAGACAGTTGAAAAGCAAAAATAGCATTCAGCATTTGTTCTGCAGCAAACCCCCAGCAGCAAGAGTGGCGCCACCAAGCTCCTTTCTCCGGAACTACACTTGGTATCTCAGCACCAATCTGCCATAGCTTTGAACTGTGTCTGTGAGCAGCTGTGCTTTGTCTCAATTTACTTTGTGCACCTTTAGCAAGATGTGTCCTGAAGTATCAGAAAAGCCTAAGAGAGGTAATTTTGGGGTCTGGAAACACTTTAAAAAGTTCCATATAAATTAATGGTAACTGCTTCTTGCTTTATAGCATCATTTTGGTCTATGAAAAACTTTAGAACAATGCTCTACTTGTGGCTAGCAGTGAAACTGTATATTACAAAGGTACAACAGAGAGACTTTCTGACTGACCAGAGTGAGCTTCAAAATTTAGGGAGTACCTGAACTTGGTACCAATGTTTTGGCTTAAGCAACTAAAATAGAGTTACTGTTAACTGAGCTGGGAAAGATAGAAGAACTAAATTTTGGATATGCTAAGTCTGAGATCATCATTGGACATCCAAACGGATGTTGAGTGAGCAATTGGATGCCTGATTCTGGAATTAAATGGTGATATAAGAGCAGCAACAATCAGCATATAGGTGGTGTTTTAAAACATGAGACTGGATGAATTCATAGAGACAAGAGGTCCAAGGGCTGGGACCTGGAACAACCCAACTATTAGAGGTCTGGAGAAACTAACAAAAAGAGACTAAGAAAAATGTTCAGAAATGTAGGAGGAAATCCAGTGATTTTTCTAAAAGACCTAAAGAGGAAAGTATTTTATGGAGAAAATGATTACCAATGCCAAACATTGTTACTAGGTCAAATAAGACATCTGGGAGACAACTACTAGATTTAAAATATACATGGTATTGGTGAACATATAATGGGTTACAAATCTTTTTTTAAGGGAGAAATTCCCATTACTAAAACATCAGTTTCTTAAGTTTTCACTTAGTGACTAATTATCTGTAAAAAGAATATAGGGGCTTACCCAGCAGAAAAATAAAAGGCAAAATCAAATTTTGGCCTTTTATATAATACTTATACATGATTAAAATTAAAAATAATATAAAATAGAGAAGAGTGGACTAAAAAGAGAAAATACATAGTATTACTAATTTTTCCTGCATGGATATATATTTAAAATTGATTTTCTACCCGCATGGTAACAATTTCAGAATGTCTCTATTTTGGCAAAACTTACACATGGAAAAAATGTGGGTTTTTTTTCTTCTTCAGTTATTTTACTGTGATGTGGAAGGCATTTTACCTATTACACTGGGCAGTTCAGAGGCTTTCTGGAACCCTGTTTGTCACTGAGTATAAAAGGTCATCATGAATGTCATTTACTGATATTAAACACAGCAACATGGGCCATTGAAGAGAATAATCTCCTATTTAATTAGAGTAGGAGGATCTCTGGAACTATCAACCAGCTGTCTGCTTCTAACTGTGATGTTAAAAGGAAACTGAATTGGAAGAATATGGACAATGTTAGAAATACCTAAGTAGCATTTAATAATCTAAAATTTAGAGATATTCAAAGTTTAAGGTCAATTTTCAGGAGTGTCACACACACACACACACACACACACACACACACACACAGGCACCTTATATTCTACATTCATTTAAGCCTCTTAAAAACAGAAAAAGCTTAACATTTCACTGCCCTCATTGTCTCCATCTGAGTGAAATTGAAATAATTACCCTTACAATGTCTTTCATTCTGTGACCTTCAAAGTCAAAGCTGCAGTCATACATAGCTGATGTGGTTTTTTTTGTTGTTTTTTGTTGTTGTTTTTTTTCCCCTAAATTACCTGACTAATTGCTTAACACTATGCTTCACTTAGGCAAGATAAAATAGGCTGGAGAGGGACAAGAATTAGAAACATTTTCCTAACAGGTATCCCTAGAGTTGAGATGTCAATATAAAGAGCTTTTATTGCCTCAAAAGCTTTTTAGAAGCATTTCTTTGGTCTTGATTTGTAGACAGTCACTATCTTGATTTGTAGATGATGGGAAAGTTCATATCCTATTCCATTTCACTGAGAATTCTAAAAGAAGAAAATTGATAAAACTAAGGAAAATGCAAAATTGATAGCAATGATTTTTTTAATCAAATGGAAATAATTTCTGAAGATGATGTGTTGGCATTTCAAGGTTTGCTTTAGGACCTGGAAAGCATTTAAAGCAGACTTCTTTTGAGTTGCTTCATTTTTGGAGATTTTAAGTTATACGTACATTCCATGCCAGATCTTCTAAAATAATCTATTACCATGTGGTTTATAATGTGGTAGCTGCAAGTGTCAAGGAAGGATGTGCTACTCCATCTCATTTTTAGCTTGGCTATCTGGTCTGAATTGGGCTTTGGTATAATGAGATGAGAGTCAGGTCAGGTTTATTTCAGAGACACAGAAATAAAAATTGCTATTCAGTTTGTTAGTCTGCTAAATGAAGGTCCTCTGTTAAAATTGGGAAAAAAAAAACTCTCTAATGGACTATATGCTAGAGGTACACAGTCTCTCACTGGCAAGTACACTAGCTATAATGCATTAATATGTTATTAAAAAGAAAAAGCAGCCACAACCACAGCAGTCCTATACACTCATATTCTTGCTATAGGACTATAGTAACTTTCCTATACTTTTTTGTAAGTATTTATTCAGACAACCCATATACCATATGTTCCACCACTTAAATTATACAATCCAGTGGTTTTGAATATGTTCATAAAGTTGTGCAACCATCACCATAATCAATGTTAGAACCCCCAAAGACATCCTGCACTTATTAAGGGGGGACTTCTGATTTACCACCAACCTCTCTGGCCCCTGGCAACCATCAGTCTACTTTCTGTCTCTATGGATTTGCCTATTCTAGATCCTTCATATAAATGGAATCATTTATATGCTTCCACCTCTTGGCTATTACAAATAATGCTGCTATGAACATGCAAAGATCTTTTCAGGACCCAGCTTTCAATTCTTTTGAATATATACTCAAAAGTAAAATTGCTGAATCATATGGTAATTCCATATTTACATTTTTGAGAAACTGCCACACTGTTTTCCATAGAGACTACACAATTTTATATTCCCACCAACAGTGCATAAGGGCTCCAATTTCTCTCCACATCCTCACCACCACTTAATTCCTGTTTCTTTTCTTTTTTCTATTCTTTTCTTGACCGGTGCTGTATCAGTGGGTGAGTGGTGACATCTTATTGTGGTTTTGAAGTGCATTTCCCTAATAATGATGTTGAATACCCTTTCATAGGCTTGTTGGTCCTGTACCCATTTTGACAATGTAGTCTGGAGGGAACTTGATTATCTAGATATCCTGCAGGCCATCTCAGTGGACCCACTGTATTGATGCCATCATGTTAATTGGAGCAGAAGTTGTAGTTCTCAGAGTGCCCCAGTATAGACACTTGTACACCAGATGGTACTATATAAATCCTCTCAAAATTCAGGGACATCCTGTGGTTCCTGGGTGCCTTGGTCAGTTGAGCATCATACTCTTGATTTGGGCTCAGGTCATTACCTCACATCTTGTGGGTTTGAGCCCTGCATAGGGCTCCGTGCTGACAGTGTGGAGCCTGCTTGGGATTCTCTCTCCCTCTCTATCTCTGCCTCTACCCTGCTCGCTTGCTCTCTCTCTCTCTCTCTCTCTCTCTCTCTCTCTCTCAAAATAAGGTCAGCTTTAAAAAAAGATTCAGGGACATGCCATATTATTTAAGTTTTTAAGAGTGTTCATATGCTGAGACATCTCCAAAGTAAAGAACATGTTATTATACCTTGTACTTCCTAAACACTAAGAGGCACGTCACATGCAGATCTCTTCAGATTTTGGAGATAATACATACCAGATTTGAGATTACTGCAAAAAAAATTGTTTACTGGTGTGTTGGAAGGGCCACAGCTTTGAAAATTGCCCAGAATATAAGAGGGAGCTCTATAAAAGACTTGACCTTGGGGCGCCTGGGTGGTGCAGTCAGTTGAGCGTCCGACTTCGACCAGGTCACGATCTCAGGGTCCGTGAGTTCGAGCCCCACGTCGGGCTCTGGGCTGATGGCTCAGAGCCTGGAGCCTGTTTCCGATTCTGTGTCTCCCTCTCTCTCTGCCCCTCGCCCGTTCATGCTCTGTCTCTCTCTGTCCCAAAAATGAATAAACGTTGGAAAAAAAAAAAAAAGACTTGACCTGTGATACAGGTGGGCCTTGCTTCTTGGGACATGTGACCCAACAGATTCCATGATGTTGTAGGTATTTGTGGTAGGTAAAGACTTTCTCTGAATTTCTGAAGCCCTATTAGATGAGTTGCGGCATAGATTCCTGGAGGCTCTGGAATAATGCTATGTTGTAATCTTCAAACAAATATTTACCACCTGAAAAGCAACTTCTGCTGTGGTCCTGACCCCTAAGTAGATACTGAGCACCTAACATGGGGCATCAAATGATTACATGGTCAGAAAGAGTCTACCAAGTTATAAATTCAGGTAAGAAGATCACTGAAGTGTGGTATTGTAGAAGTGGTTTATTCAGGATTGGTCCTGAACTGGCCTAGAGGACATAAATATAAACAAGTTTGCCATAGAGCTCTGAGCCACCGACCACTGTTTGAGCTTCTCCCAGAAAACATACCTATAGCCCTGTGGAGTATTCTCTACAACCAAGTAATGGATTTGGAATAAAAATCTGGGCCTGGTTTGTGATTGGGATGGCTCAAGGGCTGAAAATGGACTGCTGCTATTCTACAGCCTTACCTGGGATTGTTCCTGAAAGACAGCGTTGAGGTAAACCTTCCTAGTCAGTAGGGCTTTGACCAATTTATGAAGACTTAAGCTGGTATGAAAGGAGAAGCATCCTAAGTTATATATACTCCTGTACTTCTTGACATTTGAAAGATCTTGACTGGTAGGTTAGGAATTTGGGAGCAGCAAGAATGGAAGATGAAAAGCAAAGAAGTTTGGGAGTGTGTGTGGTAGTAGTGGACAGAAAAGGTACAAATCATTTATTTCTCAAATCAGTGACCACCTATGGGCTGCTGTATGGAAAGCCACCTGTATCTAAGTTTTAGAACCTCTGGATATGAATTGAAATTGGGTTTGTGGAAACCTGTAGACCAGGCTCTCTCCTTTGAGTTGTATACCAAGCAGTGTCTTTAACTTTCTCCTTTGATGTGTCAAAACTACCATCGGTATTTTGCTTCACTGGTTTTTAACTACTCAACAAATGATTGACTCAGCTCCTTTGTATTTTTCTTTGGCCTTCCCATTTCAAGATCTATTTTTGAGAACATTCATGGCTTATTTACATTGCTTGGTGGACTATGATGTTACACTGGTCAGATCACTCTAAATCTGTCTGTAGCTAAATGAGGGAAGAGTGACAAGATGCTTGTGCCAGTCAGCATCAGATAGCTTTTTTGTACAATTAGTATAAAACAGTCTGAACTTAATGAGAAATTCCGAGACAGTTCACTGCGCTGAATTGTTCACGTGTGTACTGTGCTAGGGTACTGTTCAAATTCCAGAGGAGCAGTTAAAGGAAATCAGTGCCCATATTGTCCTAGCCATTGCCAGGACAGATGAACACATGCATCCCCATTGCCCACCATGCCTAATAATTTGACCTTCCTTAGGGGCTGAAGGATGCCTTTTGGATATAGTCATAAGAATGAGACAGACTTGGGGTTGGATATGGGACTAATTTTTTATTAACGTCAATTTTTTATATAATCAGAAGTTCCACTAGTGAAAGCAGAAACCTGATGAATTTCCTACAGAATATCTTTCATTTATTCTTATCAACAGCATTACTGTAGGAACCACTTCTTACTCACCCTCACAAATTTACAAAAATTGTAGCAGCCTTCTCTAAAACCTGCTTTTCACCATGCAATTTTGAACATTTGCACTGAAGCTTAGGTTAAAATGTATCTTTGTTTCCTAAATCAGTCTTTACTGTGAATGCTGTATGGGTTCCCATTTTACCTCCGGTTTCTAAGCCATATATATGTCAACCATCCTTTGCTGTAAGCCAAACCAGCCTCCCATTTTTCCATCCAGGCGTGGTACCCTGGAGCCTTTTATTGCTGGGAGAGCAATCCTAGCAGAGGTAAAGCCTTTGTCATTCTTTATTTCTGTTCCCTAGAATTTGCTGGCACAAAATAGTCGACAAGTGACATTTGGTATGTGGCTAAATAAATAAATGAAGAAATTAAATATTAAGTTTGGATGGTAACATTATTATTCTAGAATAATACTAATTTTGGTGAAATAATCTTCAGATCATTAGTGTTTTTTTCACCATCATGCTATGGCACCAGGGTATGTACACATTCTATTGGAATTAAAGTTGAGGAAAAATCCATTTTAAAAATTTAGCAAAATCCAAGTGAAGATCAGGGACACCTATAGGCACTAGTGGGAGCTGAAATTCTGCCTCCCTTCCACTCACTCTGTCTTGAGCTTTTCCCCTCATTTCAGCCAAAGAAGAAGAAGAAAATTAGTGGACAGGTAAAAAATAAGACATTAATGGGTTTCTACTGGTTGGATTTATCAGTGATGAGCAGTGGGATTAAACCTTTTAGCTCTTATATGGGAGGGCATTTTCAGATGAGTGGGATTTTCCACAAGACCAGAACATTAGAGCCAAAGGAGATGTTGCCTCTTTAGAAATGTCTCTGTTTCAAGAATCCCAGGTGCTAAAACTGGGGCTACTCTATTCTAACCTTTAAAAGAATAGCTATGCTCTTTGTAGCTGCTGTTTTATGTGCCTTTAACCCTCTTGCCACTTCTGAATCTTCCTTTATATACATCATTGGAATGTTAGTCTGGAATTCAGGTGAGGGCTAAATGGGCAGGATCATGAGAAGGCCATTTGGTCTACTTGTAGTTTGGTAATTTATTTGTCATTAATCACTCATGCCAAATGAGTTCTCCATGTGGTTTAGCATTAGCACACAATGAGATGCCATTTGGAAAAGGTCTCTTGTGGTAATACATAACATTATTGAATATTTAGAGACTGTATTACATATATACATTACATATGTTTAAAAAATGTACAAAATGTTACATACATTGACTTTATTTTAACATCACAGTGTGCCTATGGACAAAAGTCCTGTTATTATCATCATTCTCACTTTTGAGGATTTTGAGACAAAATTGAGTTGTTCAATTTCATACAGCTGTTAAGAGAAGTAATTAGAATGACAAATAGTCTGACTCCATATTCCACAATCCTAATTTCTTCACTATTAATTCTTCTCCATAAACAGAACATATATTTGACAGACCTTGTCTCAGGAAATGTAAACTTGGTGTATCTATGAAAATACTAGGCCAAATCAAGTAATGGATTCATTTTATAAATATCTAATTCCTACCTTGTGACAAGTCTTGTGTTTCACTATTTACCCACTTCTCTGGCCAATAACCTACACAAATTAATATGGCCTACAACAATAATAACCAGAATGATAATATAATTAAAGTAAGGAAAGCTTTGTCTTCTATAACATTTAAGTAAAACAATTGAAAATAATAAAAAATGAACATGAGTAAAATAAAATTTTGGAGATAGCTATATATTGAAGAGGTAAATTAGAAGGAAAGAGAGGAAAGAAATTCTGTGCACAATTATATTCCCAAGCTAGAAAATAGTGTGACAACTTTAGATTTATGAAAGAACAAAATAACTTTTTCATGTATCCAGGGTTTAGTAGTACTCATCTCTGAATTGTGTCAGAGGGAAAGAAACCATTTTGTCAAGCTCTTAGAAGAATGTGAAATGAATTATCTGATGGAAGTTTTTAATTATAAGGCACTAGACAATGAAATATTTCAATAAGATGTTGTAGTTCAGAAATAGTAAGAGAAATTCACTTAACAAGTCTAGCATTGCCTTTACAGTCATTGGTCTACTTTCTCCTAATTAGGTTGGTCAGATGAAGATAGACTTAAGTGCAGCCTTAAATGTAATGAAAAATCATTTATAGTCAAAGGCCTGTAACCCTTTTCTACTAATACATTAGGAATGACTTCTTTCATTCTTGCTGATACCACTTTATGAAACCTGAACTTTACACTTTCCTCTGAGTCCTGAACTGAAATACTTTCTTCTCTCAATGCATATGGGGAGCAGTATATCTCTCTCAAAATGAAACATTTATTTTTTTTTAATTTTTTATATGTATTTATTTTTGAGAGAGAGAGAGAGAGAGAGAGATCGTGAGCAAGGGAGAGAAAGAGAGAGAGAAGGAGACACATAATCCAAACCAGGCTCCAGGCTCCGAGCTGGCAGCACAGAGCCTGACGTGAGGCTCCAACCCATGAACCTGAGATCATGACCTGAGCCGAAGTCGGACATTCAACCGACTGAGCTACCCAGGCGCCCAAAATGAAACATTTAGATATAAATCTAACAAAACATAACAAATCTAAAAAGCAATGTAACAGAATTCGTATCTGGAAACTACAAAACACTGATGAAAATAATCAGAACAAAATACAGGGAGAAATATGTTTATGGACTGGAAAACTTAACATTACAAAGATATCATTTACACAAAATGATATAGAAGTTTAGTGTGATTCTTATCAGAACTCTTGCAGAAATTTTTATGAACACGGACAAAATTTTTCTAAAATGTATGTGGAAAAGCATAGGAATTTGACAAAGAATTGTGAAAAAGAAGAATGAAATAGGAATGACTCTATCCAATATTAAGGCTCATATAAAGACGTAGTAATCAAGATTGTGTGATATCGGAAGATAGACACATAAAAGAATCCAGTTTGTACGCCTAGGTTGCTCAGTCAGTTAAGCATCTGACTTCGGCTCAGGTCATGATTTCGCGGTTCATGAGTGTGAGCCCCGCATCGGGCTGTGGGCTGACAGCTTGGAGCCTGGATCCAGCTTCAGATTCTGTGTCTCCCTCTCTCTCTCTCTCTCTGCCTCTTTCCTCTTTCTCTCTCTCAAAAATAAATAAACATTAAAATTCTTTTTTTTTTTTAATCCAGTTGTAGACCCATCCAAGTATAGAAAATACAAAAGATGCAAAATCAGTTCAGTGGAGAAAGCCTAGGTTTTCAGCATGGGTAGAACAATTGGATACCAGAGGCATGCACACACACAGGCAAAAGTCCACAGACTTCAATGTAGAACCTCTGAATCTTCACAGTGCAGTGTACCCCCAAACAGCAGTTCTATCCTTAACTTTATTCCCAGCATATGTTTGTATTTTTTTATTAGGGCATAATTGACAAAGAGCATTAACATTATGATCCAAAATATGTGTATATTGAGAAATGATCACCATAAGCTAGTTATTTTCTGTTCCCATACATAGTCACAAAATTTTATTTTCTTGTGATAAAGACTTTTAAGTCTTTTACTTTCTTAACAACTTTCCTTTTTTTTTAAATTTTTTTTAACGTTTATTTATTTTTGACACAGAGAGAGACAGAGCATGAACGGGGGAGGGTCAGAGAGAGGGAGACACAGAATCTGAAGCAGGCTCAGGCTCTGAGCTGTCAGCACAGAGCCCGACGCGGGGCTCGAACTCACAAACTGCGAGATCATGACCTGAGCCGGTCGACCGCTTAACCGACTGAGCCACCCAGGCGCCCCTCTTAACAACTTTCAAATATGCAATACAGTTAACTATAGTCATCATGCTGTACATTACACCCCCCCCCACACCTCATTCATTTTATAACTGGAAGTGTGTACCTTTTAACTTCCTTAACCCATTATGCCCACCCCTTGACTCTCTATACCCCAATCCCCATTTCTGGCAACCACCAGTTTCTTCTCTGTGTCTATGAATTTTGTGTTTGTTTTTAGATTCCACATATAGGTAAGATCATACTATATATGTGTCTGATTTATTTCACTTAGCATAATGCCTTCAAGGTCCATCCATGTTATTCCAAATGGCAAGATTTCATTCTGTTTTTTATGGCTGAATTGTATTCTATTGTGTGTGAGTGTATCATTTTTTTAATCTAATCATCCAATGATGGACATTTAGGTTGTTTCCACATCAGCTATTATAAAAAGCAGTGGAATAAACATACGGGTGTTTATATCTTTTCAAATTAGTGTTTTCATTTCAGAACTGCAATTGTTGGGTCATAGGGTAATTCTCTTTTTAATTTTTTTTAGAACCTTCCATACTGTTTTCCATAGTGGCTGCACTAATTTACAATCTCCTCAATAGTGCATAAGGGTTCCTTTTTTCCCAATCTTTGTCAACACTTCTTATGTCTTGTCTTTTAAAATAATAAACATTCTGAGGCACCTGGGTGGCTCAGTCAGTTGAGCATCCGACTTTGGCTCAAATCATGATCTCATGGTTCAAGAATTTGAGCCCCACGTGGGGCTGTGTGCTGACAGCTCAGTGACTGAAGCCTGCTTCACATTCTGTGTCTCCTTCTCTCTCTGCCCCTCACCCATTCAAGCTTTCTCTCTGTCCCCCTCCCCCTCCCCCTTTCCCTCTCTCTCTCAAAAATAAACATTAAAAAATTAAAAACTAATAAAATTAAAATAATACACATTCTAACAGGTGTGAGGTGATATCTCTTGGTTTTGATTTGCATTTTCCTAATGATTAATAACATCGAGCATGTTTTCATGACCCTATTGGCCATCTGTAAGTCTTCTTCGGAAAAATATCTGTTCGTGTCTTCCGCCAAATTTTTTTATTGTTTTGAGTTTTTTGTTTTGTTTTGCCATTGAGTTTTGTGAGTTATTTATATATTTTGGACATTAACCTCTAATAAAATATATGATCTGCAAATATTTTCTTCCACTCAGTGGGCTGCTTTTTCATTTTGTTGATGATTTCCTTTGATATGCAGAAGTTTTTTAGTTTGATATATGCTAGTTGTTGATTTTTGCTTTTGTTGCTTTTCTTTTAGAAAATTGGATCTAAGAAATCATCACCAAGACTTATGTCAAGGATCTTACCATCCAAGTTGTCTTCTAGGAGTGTTATGATTTTAGATTTTAATTTGTCTTTAATGCATTTTGAGTTACTTTTTGTGTATTGTGGTCCAGTTTCATTCTTTTTTAAGTTGGTGTCAAGTTTTTCCAGCACCATTTGTTGCAGAGACAATCCTTTCCCCATTGTATATCCTTTGCTCCTTTGTTGTGTAAATTAACTAACAGTATATGTGTGGATTTATTTTGTGGATCTCTACTTTGTTCTATTGACCTATGTGTCTGTTTTCATGCCATTATCATACTATTTTAATTACTGTGACTTTGTGTTACAATATGAAATCAGGGAATATGATGCCTTCAGCTTTGTTCCTAAGATTGATGGGCTATTCAGGGTCCTTTGTATTTCCATACAAACTTTAAACTTGTTTGTTCTATTTCTGTAAAAAAACGCCATTAGAAAGATTTAAAAGGTTTTTAATGTTTATTCTTCAGAGAGAGAGAGACAGACAGACAGACAGACAGAGACAAAGTGTGAGAGGGGGAGGGGCAGAGAGAGAGGGAGACACAGAATCTGAAGTAGGCTCCAGGCTCTGAGTTGTCAGCACAGGGCCTGATGCTGGACTCAAACTCATGGACCAGGAGATCATGACCTGAGCCAAAGTCAGTTGCTTAACTGACTGAGCCACCCAGGAGCCCCTAGAATTTTGATAAGGATTTAATCAACTCCGTAGATTGGTTTGGGTAATACAGACATTTTAACATTAATTCTTTCAATTCATGAGCACAAAATATATTTCCATTTATGTGCATCTTCTTGAATTTCTTTTGAAAAGTTTTAAAACTTTTTCTTAAATGTTTATTTTGAAGGAGAGAGACAGGGAGAGCACACATACAAGTAGGGGTAGGGGCAGAGAGAGAGAGAGAAGAGAGAATCCCAAGCAGGCTCCACACTGTCAGCACAGAGCCCGACATGGGGCTTTATCTCACAAACCAGGAGATCATGACCTGAGCTGAAATAAAGAGTTGGATGCTTATCTGACTGAACCACCCAGGTGCCTCTTTAAATTTTTGTTTGATGTATAGGTAGCATGTAATACTAGTTTTAGGTGTGCAGTAAAGTAATTCAACAATTTTGTGCATTACTAAATATTCACCATGGTTAGTGTACTACAGTATTACAGGCTATAGTCTCTCTGCTGTACCTTTTATTTCTGAGAGCTATTTATTTTATGACAGGAAGTCTGTACCTCTTAATCCTCTTCACCCATTTCACCCACCACACCCCCCACCCATCACCTCTTCTTTGGCAATTACCTGTTCTCTGTCTTTATGAGTCTGTTTCTCTCTTTATTGTTTGTTTTTTAGATTCCACATATAAGTGAGATCATGTGATATTTGATTTGTCTGTATGGCTTACTTCACTTGACATAATACCCTTTAGTTAGGTCCACTCATGTTGTCATAAGTGGAAAGATTTCATTCTTTCTTATGCTGAGTAATATTCTATTGTGTATATATACATCATCTTTGCCTATTCATCTATTGATAACACTTAGGTTGCTTCCATATCTTGGCTACTGTAAATAATGCAATAAACATGGAGTGCATATCCTTTTTTCAATTAGTGTTTTTATTTTTTTGGGCAAATATCCAGCAGTGGAATTATTGACTCACATGGTACTTCTGTTTTTGTTGTGGGGAAAACCTCCACACTCTTTTACATAGTGACTGTGCCAATTTACATTCCCACAAAAAGTATACAAAGATTCCCTTTTTCCACATCTTGCCAACACCTGTTATTGTCTTTTTGATAACCAGCAGTTCTGACTGGTGTGAGATGATTGTGACTGTTCCCCTGATGATGAGTGATATTTAACATCTTTTCATATATCTGTTGGACATATGTATGTCTTTTTTGGAAAAGTGTCTATTTACCTCCTCCATTTTTTTTTTTTTAAATTTTTTTTTTTCAACGTTTATTTATTTTTGGGACAGAGAGAGACAGAGCATGAACGGGGGAGGGGCAGAGAGAGAGGGAGACACAGAATCGGAAACAGGCTCCAGGCTCTGAGCCATCAGCCCAGAGCCTGACGCGGGGCTCGAACTCACGGAGTGCGAGATCATGACCTGGCTGAAGTCGGACGCTTATCCGACTGCGCCACCCAGGCGCCCCATCCTCCTCCATTTTTTAATTGGGTTATTTTTTTGTTGAGTTGTGGTGTTCTTTATATATTTTAGATATTAACCTCTTATGGGATATATCAATTGCAAATATTTTCTCCCATTCATTAGGTTGCCTTTTCATCTTCTTGATGGTTTTCTGTGCTGTGCAAAAGCAAATAATAGTTTAATTGTTTGTTTTTGCTTTTGTTTCCCTTGCCTTAGGAGATAGATCCTGAAAAATAGTGCTAAGGTTGATGTGAAGAGAGAACTGCCTATGTTTTCTTTTGGAAACTTTTTTTGGTTCAGGTTTTACATTTAGTTTTTTAATCCATTTTGAGTTTATTTTGTGTATGGTATAATAAAGAGGTTCAGTTTCTTTCTTTCTTTCTTTCTTTCTTTCTTTCTTTCTTTCTTTCCTTCTTTCTTTCTTTCTTTCTTTCTTTCTTTCTTGGATGGTTTTGTCTAGTTTTCACAGCACAGTTTATTGAAGAGAATATCTTTTCTCTGTTATATATATTCTTGCCTCCTTTGTCATATATTAATTGACATATATGCATGGGTTTATTTCTGGGCTCTGAATTCTGTTGACCTATGTGTCTATTTTTGTTTCAGTACTATACTGTATTGATTGCTATAGCTTTGTAATAGATCTTAAATTCTGGGACTTTGATAACCTCAGCTTCATTCTCCTTTCTCAAGATTGCTTTGCCTATTCAGAGTCTTTTGTGGCTCCATACAAATTTTAGGCTTTTTTTGTTCTAGTTCTATAAAAAAAACACTATTGGTATTTTTAAAGAGATTACATTGAATCTGTAGGTTGCTTTGGACAGTGTGGATATTTTAACAATGTTAATTCTTCCAACCCATGAGCATGGTTTATCTTGCCATTTGTGTCACCTTTCTTTCATCAATTTATTTTTTTTAATTATTTTTAATTTTTATTTTTGAGAGAGAAAGAGACAGAGAGCAAGTGGGGGAGGGGCAGAGGAGAGGGAGATACAGAATCTGAAGCAGGCTCCAGGCTCCGAGTTGTCAGCACAGAGTCCAACATGGGGCTCAAATCCACAGACCACAAGATCATGACCTGAGCCAAAGTCGGATGCCTAACCGACTGAGCCACCCAAACGCCCCTTTCATCAATTTCTTACAGTTTTCAGAGTACAGGCCTTTCATATCTACTGGTTAAATTCATTCCTAGGTATTTTATTATTTAAAAAAAATTTTTAATGTTTACTTATTTTTGAGAGAGACAGAGACAGAATGCAAGTGGGGGAGGGGCAGAGAGAGAGGGTGACACAGAATCCAAAGCAGGCTCCAGGCTCTGAGCTGTCAGCACAGAGCCCGATGCGGGGCTTGAGCTCACGAGTTGTGAGATCGTGACCTGAGCTGAAGTCGGACACTCAACGGACTGAGCCACCCAGGTGTCCCTGGTATTTTATTCGTTTTGATGTAATTGTAAATGAGATTGTTTTTGTTACTTTTTGTTTTTGCTACTGTGTCATTAGTGTATAGAAATGCAACATATTTCTATATATCAATTTTTGTATCTTGCAGCTTTACTGAATTCATTTGTTACTCATAACAGTTCTTTGGTGGAGCCTTAACCATGTTCTATACATAATATTATGTAATCTTCAAATAGTGACATTTTTACCTCTTTCTTTAATTTTTTAATGCTTATGTATTTATTTTAAGAAACAGTAAGCGGGGTGGGGGTGGGGGGGTGGGGGTGGGTATGTACAGAGAGAGAGAGAGAGAGAGAGAGAGAGAATCCCAAGGAGGCTCCACGCTGTCAGTGCAGAATCTGACATGGTGCTCAATCTCACAAACTGTGAGATTATAACCTGAGCCAACATCAATAGCCAAATGCTTAGCCAAATGAGCCACTCAGGCACGTTTACCCTTTTCTTTCTGATATGTATGCCTTTTATTTCTATTCATTGCCTAATTCATCTGCCGAGGATTTCCAATACTCTGATGAATAAAAGTGGCGAGAATGGATGTCTTTTTCTTGTTCCTGATCTTAGAGTAAAAACTTCCAGCCTTTTACCATTGACTATAATGTTAGCTGTGTCATATATGACCTTTTAAAGTGTGATATAGTCCCTCTATACACACTTTCTTGAGAGTTTTTTTTTCAAACATGGATATTGAATTTTATCAAATGCTTTTGTGTTAATCTATTGAGATGACCATATAATTTTTATTCCTTATTTTGTTAAAATGGCATATTACATTGATTAGTTTGTGAATATTGAACCATCCTTGCAGATCTGGAATAAATCCCACTTGATCATGGTATATGTTTCTTTTAATTTATTTTGAATTTGGTTTGAGACATTTTCATTTATGTTCATCAGGAATTTTGGCCTGTAATTTTTTTTTCCTGTGGTGTCCTCCTCTGGTTTTGGTATCAGGCTAATGCTTGACTTGTAAAATGAGTTTGGAAGTGTTCCCTCCTCTTCCGTCTTTTAAAAGAGTCTGAGAAATATTAGTGTTCTTTGAATATTTGGTAGAATTCAGAGTGAAGCCATCTGGTGCTAGACTTTTGTTTTTGGGAGGTTTTGCTGATTCAATCTCTTTACTAGTAATTGGTCTATGCAAATTTTTTATTTCTTTATTTATTTTTTTATTTCTTTTTACTTATTTCATTTCTTGGAAGGTTGTTTGTTTCTAGGAATTTATACATTTCTTCCAGGTCGTTGAGCCCACAGGTCACACAAGGATGTACCTTAAGGAAAATTTTTAAATATTTTAACTAAATTAAAATGAAAATACAACAAACAATTTGTAGTACAAAGCTGAAGCACTTATAGATAATTTCATGGAATCAAATGCTAATGTTAGGAAAAAAGATCTAAAATCAATAATCAAAATACAATGTAAATTGCTAGAAATTAGTAATTGAAAGATACCCATCTTAAGCAACCAGAGAAAGGAGACTGAATTAAATCCAAAGGAAGCAGGAGGAAGAAAATTATAAAAATCAAGGCAGAAATTAATAAAAGTTAAAAATAATACAGAGAAACCAAAAGCTATATTTTTGAAAAACAGATATAATTGATAAATTTCTAGCCTGATTACCAAGCACAAAGGAGAAATAAAAGAAATTGCTAATTTTTGGAATGGAGGAAGGAATTGCCACTAACTCACAGATATTAAAAATACACTGAAAGGAAAAAAAAAATTAAAAAAAAAAATGGGGCGCCTGGGTGGCGCAGTCGGTTAAGCGTCCGACTTCAGCCAGGTCACGATCTCGCGGTCCGTGAGTTTGAGCCCCGCGTCGGGCTCTGGGCTGATGGCTCAGAGCCTGGAGCCTGCTTCCGATTCTGTGTCTCCCTCTCTCTCTGCCCCTCCCCTGTTCATGCTCTGTCCCTCTCTGTCCCCCCAAAAAAAAAAAAAAAAACCTTGAAAAAAAAATTAAAAAAAAAAAAATACACTGAAAGGGAGCACCTGAGTGGCTCAGTCAGTTAAGCCTCTGACTCTCGATTTTGGCTTAGGTCATGATCTCATGGTTTGTGAGATCGAGTCCTACATTAGGCTCTACAGTGACATCATAGAACCTGCTTGGAATTCTCTCTCTCTCTCTCTCTCTCTCTGCGCCACTCCCCCCAGCTTGTTCTCTCTCTTTCTCTCTCTCTTTCAAAATAGGTAAAGTTTAAAACAAATACATTAAGAGAATACTACTAAAAATATGTCCAAAAATTAAAAATTTTAGATGAAATAGACCAATTAACTGAAAAAGACAAATTATAAAACTCAAGAACAAATAAATATGAATAATTCTATTAATGAAATTAGCTATATATATTTTTTTTTTAATTTTTTTTTTCAACGTTTATTTATTTTTGGGACAGAGAGAGACAGAGCATGAACGGGGGAGGGGCAGAGAGAGAGGGAGACACAGAATCGGAAACAGGCTCCAGGCTCTGAGCCATCAGCCCAGAGCCCGACGCGGGGCTCGAACTCACGGACCGCGAGATCGTGACCTGGCTGAAGTCGGAGGCTTAACCGACTGCGCCACCCAGGCGCCCCGCTATATATATTTTTTTAAGAACTTCCAAAAAAGGAAAATTCCAACCCCAAAGAGTTTCACTAATTTTACCAAACACTTAAGGAAGAAATAATACTAATTCTACACAATATATTCTAGAATAAAAAACACAATGAGGTCCTTCCCAACTCATTTTATGGGTTCCAGCCTTACTCTAATACCAAATCAAGACAAAGACTGCAAGAAACAAATTTAGGGCTTAATACTATCATGAATATCAATACAAAAATTCTTAAAAATATAGCAATTTGAATTCAGGAACATGTAAAGGAATCAAATGTAGTTTATTTCAGGAATGGAAGACTCATGAAACATTTAATTATCAATGTGATTCACTAAATAACAGGTAAAAGAAGGGGAAAAAACCCACATGAACTGTTAAATAATACAAAAGCCATTATTAGTCAAAACTGAGAAGTTATCCTCTATTGGAGAAGACTAAGGAGGCATTACCACTAAATGCAATGTGAAATCCTGAACTGGATCTGAAACAAAAGTATGGTAGTAGGAAACTGGTAGAATCCTCATAAAGTTTTTAATTAATAAAACTATAACAATTTCTTATTTTGATAACTGTCCTCTGGTTTTGTAAGATGTCAATATTAGAGGATGCTGGTTGAAGGATATACTGAGGTTTTTTTTGTAATATGTTTGCAATTTTTGTAAGCCTAAATTTTTTTCAAAGTAAATTTTAAAAAAGAGAAATAAGAAATAATATAACAAAAACACAATAATATGAGAAAGTTTGAATATCTATATTAATATTTAGTAAAATGATATAAAGACAAGAAATGTTATAGATAAATAAAAATATATCATAATGATTAAATGGTTATTACATTAAAAAGTAATAATGATTCTAACTTATTAAGGCCCTAATAATGGATCTTCAAAACACTTAGGTACGCTGATAGACTGAAAAAGAGGTAAAGACAAAAGAAATAGATAAAAGCACTACTAGAATTAGATATTGTAACACTGCTTTTTCAGTTATTGATATACAAACTTTAGTATGATTAAAGAAGACTTGAATGACCATCAAACAAAATAAATGAATTTATACTTATATATTTATAATTAATTAGACCCAACAACAGCAGAAAATCCATTCTTCTTAAGTGCGTATGAAACAATCATGAAGATAGACCATTTGCTAGACTGTAATACAATCCTTAACAAATTTAAAATGATTTAGCTTATATAAATCATGTTCTATAAACACAATGTAAATTGCTAGAAATTAGTAATTGAAAGATATTTGGAATATCCTCAACTACTTGAAAATTATACACACACACACACACACACACACACACACACATGCACACACACAAATAACCCAAGAGTCAAAGAAGATTTTTATAGAAGAATTTAGAAAATATTTTGAATGGAATGGATATAAAAATACATAAAAGTTTATCAAATTCTGCTAATATAGTGCTTAGAGGGGAGTTTATAACTTTAAATGCTTATATTAGAAAAGAAAAAAGATATCAAATTAGTGAAGTAAGTTGTTTATCTTAAGATATTTTAAAAGATAAAAAAATCTCAAAGGAGTGGAACAAAAGAAAGAATACAGATAGAAGCAGAAATCAGTGGAATGCGATAACAAACATTAGAGAAAATCTAAGGGAACTAAACGCTGATGCTTTGAAAGATCCATAAATTGATAAAGCTCTAATTACCTTTCTGAACAGTTTTATGCTTATCAAATTTAACTAACTTAGATAAAATGGACAAATACCTTGAATAAGTCAAATTACTAAAATTGTTCTAAGAAAAGACTGAAATGAAAATATCTCAAATATACAAATTAATTTGTTATTAAACTCTTCCCTAAAAGAGAACCCAAAGCTAGATGACTCAATGAGGAATTCTATCAAACTCTTAATGAATAAATAGTAGATATCTCATAGAAACTCAGAAAAATAGAAGAAGGGCCTTTTTCAAATCATTTTATGAAGCCAGCATTACTTTGATGTGACAGATATTATAAGAAACAGAAAATTTTAGCAGAATATTTGCAAAGCAAACTGAACACTATAAAAGTCTGATAATCCATCCTGACCAAGTGATTTTACTGAGCAATGCAAAGTTTAACATTACGAAGTAGATCACTGTAATCCCCTATTTAACAAAGGGAGAAATAATATAATCATCTTGATAAATGAGAAGGCATTTGACAAATTCAGCAGTAATACAAATTAATGTATTTGCAGTAATGTAAATTAAAATTTACAACAAACTTGGAAAAGAATAAAACCTCCTCAAAGGGCAAGTAAGAAAAACCTAAACTGACATATTTAATGATAAAGCACTGAATGCTTTCTCTCTAAGATCAATAAACAGGGCAGAATGTTTTATTCAACATTGGACTGGAGGGCCTATCCAGTGCATTAATGCTAGAAAAAATAGTATAAAAATATGACTGGAAAGCAAGAAAATGACACGATTTTGTGTTTAGAACATTCTAAGAAATTCACAAAGTGATTTTAACTAATAGACTATTTTAGCAAGTTTGCAGGACACAACATTTGTAGAGAAATTTTATTTCCATATACTCACAACGCACTATTAAAACGTAGAATAAAAATGATAATTTGCAGTCACATAAAAATTTAAAAACTTAGCAATATATTTAACAAAATATGTGTAAGACTTGTCCATTTAAAATTGAAAAATATCACTGAGAAATTTATGAAATTCTAAACATATATAGAGATTTATTATGGGTTGGGAGGTACAACTCAGTATTATGAACACAACAATTCACTCCAAACTGATACATAGATATAAATCAATTTCTCAGAAGTAATTCAGAGGACTTTTGTAGAAATCAACTAATCTTAAATTTGTATAAAAGAATATGGTTACAGGCCTTACATTAATGGATTTAGAGGTTCACTCTAAAGATAAAGTTACCTAGTATGTGACTGTGTGGTATAGTGTGAAGTTATATCTACAAATCAACACTACAGAGTATATAATATTAGGCACACACAAATGTGGTCAATTTGGCTTTTTGAAATCAAATGTCCAAGGTATTCAAGCAGGAACAACTGAACATCCATAAAGGAGGGGGGGATGAATATCAACATTTTCATTATACTATTAAAAACATTAACCTCGAGTATATCATAGATTGAAATGTAAAGCCTAAAATGATAAGAAAAGAAAATATAGGAGAAAAATCTTATGGCCAAGGGCTAGGTAAAGATATCTTAATAAAACACTAAAACACAAAGCATAAAGGAATAAATGGTTAAATTGGACTTTACCAAAATTGGAATGTTCAGCTCTTCAAAATACACTGTAGAAAATAAAAATAAAAATGCAAGCAACAAACTAGTAAATAATATTTGTATAAATAAGTGTATACATATACATACACACCCACATGTATATGTAAGCAGGATATGAAAGAAAAAAGGTCTGGAATTATTATTCAGCTCATTTCAGAATCAATTTTATCCATGTCAAGGATACTTAGGACTCAAAACTTGTCTTTTTTCCCTATTAGGACTCAGAATTTCCAGGATTAGACAGTTATTCTTATTTCAAGTTCATGATTAATCTAATTTCTATCCATTGTATTAACTGTAACATCCATTCATTAATGAATTAATATAGAACTCTAGATACCTAAATCTCATAGACAAAAGCAAAATATGTCTAAAGAGGGTGAGAGTAAATTTTTTTCATAGCCTATATAATTTTTCATGGCCTATATAATTTAACTAACTTGTTAAGATATGAATCTGAAAATTTTTTCCTTAACATCAAGATGATATTCTTGATTATTTGAAGTTAATATTTATAGTTAAGATTGTCACAGCTTGTGGTTTTTTTTAAAAAAAAAAGATGGTTATGGTCCTATTTAAGAAGTATATGCTGCCATAAAAATTATGGTGAGTCAACCAGGAAAATAGCACCTAATACAGAAACTACATTTGATAATTCAAAGAAATTTTGCTAATAGACTTTATGAAGCAGTGGACTAAACTGTGTAGGATAAATGGTTTGTGGTAGGCATTTCCTGCTAAGTAGTTAAAGTTACAAAGACAAACTTAAAAATTTTTGTGAAAACAGAAATGCTATTGTTTCCAAAGAATAGGTGCGAGTAGTAAGCACATTAGAGAAAGAAAATCTTTAAAACTTAAGGTGCTAAATTACCATAGATAGAGTGAAAGCAATAGGATAGGATGATTTAGCTCTGGATAAGCAATTCATTCATTCATTTTTCCATTCATTCATCATATTATTGCATGTTTCAGACACTGTTTTTAGGTTCTAAGGATAAGAGATGGGTAGTGACAAAAACTTTGCTGTAATGGAGATCATTCTAGTGGACAGAAACAGACAAAAACCAAATATATAAATAATATGTAATATCATAATGAAGGAAAGTAGGTTTCATGATAGCAGCTACTTGGAGAATAGATAGGATAGTTACAGAAGGGCTTTCTGAGATAATGTTGGACAGAGATCTGCATAAAATGAAGGCATACCTCTATCAGAAAAATAATGTTTTTGTTTTTTTAAGTGTTTAAGATAGAGTGAGTGGGAAAGGGACAGAGAGAGAGGTAAAGAGAGAATCTCCAACAGGTTCCGCACCGTCAGTGCAGAGCCCAACATGGGACCCAAACCCACGAACTGTGAGATCATGACCTGAGCTGAAACCAAGAGTCATATGCCTAACTGACCAAGATGCCCAGGCACTCCAGGAAAATTAATGTTTTTGAGAGAGGCATCAGGAAAAGAATGTTCCAAAGAGAAACAACATTTAGTGAAAAGGCCAAAAGGTGTGGCACTCTTAATATATTCTTAATATATTTTTAATATGGGAATCTGAAGGGGATCACCGTAACTATAACTGTGTTTCTCAACTCTGTACTATTGACATTTGGGGCTAGATAACTGTTGTGGGGAATTGTCTTGGGCTTTGTAGGATGTTTAGCAGCATCCTTGACTTCTCCCTACCAGATGCCAGTAGCGACCTCCTGTAAATATACCCTACCTCCAGATAATGCTAATGTCCCTGCCTGGGAGGGAGTGGTCCAAGATCACCCCCCATCCTATGGTTTTAGAATGATCTAAACACTGATCTTGACAAAAGGAACAAGAGAGATAATGATAGGAGATGTGGTCTGAGAGAGCACTCTAAAAGTCAGTGGTAATAGGCAGGACCCTGTAGCACATTTTAAGGACCTTCACTGCAGTGATTTGAGCAGAGGAGGAAGTTTTAGCAGTATTCTGACTGATGAGTGGAAAATAGGTTGTAGGTGAAAAAGAGTGAAGACAGAGGACCTGGTTAGGAGACTCTTGCAATAATCCAAATAAGAGATTAAAAATAATTGTAAGGATGGTAGCAGTGAAAGTGGTAAGAAATGGAGAGCTCTGGATATATTTTGAAATACAGTTAACAGGATTGGTATTTGGATGTAAAAGGAGTGATTTATTTTATTTTATTTTTTATTTTTTTATGACCTCCACAAGTGAAAGAGTGAAACTGTGACTTATTGAGATGAAGAAGACTCCTGGTAAAACAGGATTTGGGCACCGTTGAGGGATATATTCACCAAGAGTTTGGTTTTGAACATGTTAAGTTTGAGTTGGTTATTAGAAACTGAAGTAAAGATGTTAAATAGAAATGTAGATGTAAGTGGCTAGATTTCAAGCAAGAGGCTGGTGCTGGAATTATAAATATTTGAATATTCATGATTTATGAGATTACTCAGGGGGCAGGTGTAGATATAATAGAAAATAAATTTCAGAACTAAACTCTGAAACACTCCAACAATTAGAAGACTGGAGGATGAGCAAATATATTCTAGAAGAGAGTACAATATTTTTAGAAAGGCTTAGGGCAGGGGCGCCTGGGTGGTTCAGATCTGGGTGGCTCAGATTTCGCGGTTTGTGAGTTCCGGCCCCGCTTCGGTCTCTGTGCTGACCGCTTGGAGCCTGAAGCCTGCTTGGAATTCTGTGTCTCCCTCTCTCTCTGCCCCTCCCCTGCTCCTACTCTGCCTCTCTCGGTCTCTCAAAAATAAATAAATGTTAAAAAAAAAAATTTAGAAAGGCTTAGGGCAGAACATCAATTTTAACTGAATATATGTCTATAGAAAATTTTGAGAGGCATCAGGATAAGGAAAGGTCTATAGGTCCTCAAAAGAGTAAAATGACAGATTTTGCTTAAGAAGAATACCGACTCTATCCAACACAGCAGGGGCTCGATAAACACTAGCTATTGTAACCAATTTTAGTATATGTGCTGCCGAAGCGAGCACGCTAGCTATTGTAACCAAGACTTAGAGTGTTAATAGCAGAAATAGCAGGGATCTTTATGAAAATGAGAAAATTAAGTGGTAAAAATTAGTGGTAAACATGGAACGAGTCCGGAGTGGCACAGGATGATATCTTTGAAGAAACAGTTGATAGGTTGTTTGGGATGTGCCACTAGGGACAAGGAGAAAAAGACACTTTTTGGAGTACGGGAGTTTTCTGAAGGAGCAAAGAGAATAGTTGAGGAGAGGGCAAGTGACTCAACTATCAGAAAGGCTCACATTTTGCAAAGGGTAAATGAAGGGAAAACCTGAGAGAGAAAATGTTTAGGGAGGTGAGAGAACCAGGATTATCAGTAGCAGTGCCAAATTGTCCTGAGAGAGGGGAAGATGAGGAAGCCTCAAAATTCATTGTGTTTTATATTTGGGAGATTATTTCCTACCAGCAAGAGTCTATTTTCAGAAGAATGGTAGAAATGGTAGCTAGATGCTGAGGGGAAATTGTGCAGTAATTTAGTTAATTTACAGCTTAATGGAGAAATGAAGAAAATGATGTTTGTGTTTCATGTAAGAAGTAGAAAGTGTAGAAGGTAAATCATGTTTTAATTTTTTGAAGACTTCTAAGAGTAGTTCTAAGGATATATATAAAACTAAAAGTGAAAAAAAATGAGGGAGCAAGAGAAAATAGGGGAAATAGTTAAGGTTGAAAATATGTTATTAAAATTGATGTCAGATCTTTGTGGAACCAAAATGCAAATGATTACAGTAATTCAAAGGTAAGCTGATAAGAGAAGTTAGGCAGAAGGACAAATATGTTATATTTAATATTCAGTGAAATCATGATTGAAAAGAATTAAGAACTTCAGAACTAGGCCAGAAAGTCAGAATGAAAGGTGTAACTACAACCAAAGATTGATGCCAAGAAGAATTGGAATGTTTCATTATTTTTTACAGTTTTTATTTAAATTCCAGTTAGTGAATATAAAGTATAATATTAGTTTCAGGTGTACAATATAGTGATTCAACCCTTCCATATAACACCTGGTGCTCTCTCCAGTGTATGAACTCCTTAATCCTCATCATCTATTTTACCCATCTCTCCACCCGCCTCCCCTCTGGTAACCATTAGGTCTCTATAGTTAAGAGTCTGTTTCTTGGTTTGCCTCCCTCTCTGTCTCTCATGTTCCCCTTGGCTTGTTTTTATAGTTTCTTAAATTCCACATGAGTGAAATCGTATGGTATTTAACCTTCTCCAACTGACTTATTTTGACTTAGTATAATACTCTTTCATTCCATCCATGTCATTGTAAATAGCAAGATTTTATACATTTTTTATGATTAACATCCCATTGTATGTATATACCATACTCTCTTTGTCCATTCTTCGGGTGATGGACATTTGGACTATTTCTATAATTTGGCTATGGTAGATGATGCCACTACCAACATTGGAGTGCATCTATCCCTTTGATTTAGTATTTTTGTATTCTTCAGGTAAATATCTAGTAGTGCAACTGCTGGATCGCAGGGCAGTTCTATTTTTAACTTTTTGAGGAACCTCCATACTGTTTTCCAGAATGGATGCACCAGTTTGCTTTCCCAACACCAGTGTAAGAGTGTTCCTCTTTCTCTGCATCCTCGCTAACACTTGTTTCTTGAGTTACTGATTTTAGCCATTCAGACAGGTATGAAGTGATATCTCATTGCAGTTTTGATTTCTAATTTCCTAATGATCAATGATTTTGAACATCTTTTCATATGTCTGTTGGCCATCTCTATGTCTTCTTTGGAAAAATGTCTATTCGTGTCTTCTACCCATTTTTTAATTGGATTATTCATTTTGGGGTGTTGAGTTGTATCATTTCCTTACATATTTGTTATACTAATCCTTTACTGGGCATGCCATTTACAAATACCTCATCCCATTTTGTATGTTTTAGTTTTCTTGAATGTTTCTCTTGGTGTGTTGATACCTTTTTTTTTTTTTTATTTTTTTTTTTTTTAATGAAATCCCAATAGTTTATCTTTGCTTTTGTTTCCCTTGTCTCAGGAGACATATCTAGAAAGAAGTTGCTATAGCCAAGGTCAAAGAGATTTCTGCCTGTGTTCCCCTTTAGGGTTTCTATGGTTTCAGGTGTTTTTCATCCATTTTGAATTTATTTTTGTGTATGGTATAAGAAAGTGATCTAGTTTTAGTCTTTTGCATGTTGCTGTCCAGTTTTTCCAATACCATTTGTTGAAGAGACTGTCCTTTTTCCAATGGATATTCTTTACTGCTTTGTCAAAGATTAGTTGAACATATAGTGGGGGTTCACTTCTGGGTTTTCTATTTTATTCTACTGATCTATGTATGTTTTTGTTCTAGTACCATGTCGTCTTGATGACTACAGCTTTGTAATATTGCCTGAAGCCTAAAATTGTAATGCCTTCAGCTTTGCTTTTCTTTTTGAAGATTTTTTTGTGTGTGTGTGGCTATTCAGGATCCTTTGTTGTTCCAATACAAATTTTAGAATTGTTTGTTCTAACTGTGAAAAATGCTGGTGACATTTTAGTAGGGATTGCATTAAATGTGTAAATTTCTTTGGTTAGTATACACATCTTAACAATGTTTGTTCTTCCAATCAATGAGCATGGAATATATTTTCATTTCTTTGTGCTATCTTCAGTTTTTTTCAACAACGTTTTATAGTTGTCAGAGTACAGGTCCTGCATCTCTTTGGTTTATTCCTAAGTTACCTTAGGTTTTTTTTTGTGTGTGTGTGATTGTAAATGGGATTGATTCCTTTAATTTCCCTTTTTCCTGCTTCATTATTGGGGTGTAGAAATGCAGCAGATTTCTTTACTTTGATTTTGTATCCTGCGACTACTGAATTTGTCAGTTCTAGAAATTTTCAGGGGAGTCTTTTGGGTTTTCTACATGGAGTATTATGTTGTTTGCCAATAGTGGAAGTTTGACTTCTTCCTTGTCGATTTGGATGCCTTTTATTTCTTTTTGTTGTCTATTGCTGTGATTAGAACTTCCAGTACTATGTCAAATAATAGTGGTGATCTGTCTTGTTTCTGACTCTGTTTTTCCCCATTGAGGATGATATGAGCTGTGGGTTTTTCATAGATCACCTTTATTATGTTGAAGTATGTTCCTTCTAAACCTACTTTATTGAGGGTTGTTTTTTGTTATCATAAATGGATGTTGTACTTTGTTAAATGCTTTCTCTGCATTTATTGAAATGATCATATAGTTTTTATCCTTTCTTTTATTAATGTAGTGTATCACATTGATTGACTTGCAAATACTGAACCATGCTTGCAACTCAGAAATAAATCCCACTTGAATGTGGTGAATAATTTTTTAAAATGTATTTTTGGACTCAGTTTCTTCGTATTTTATTGAGAACTTTTGCACCCATACTCATCAGGGATATTGATCTTAAGATCTTTTTTAGTGGAATCTTTATTTGGTTTTCATATCAGGGAAATGCTGCCTTTATAGAATGAATTTTGAAGTTTTCCTTTTCTATTTTTTGCAATAATTTGAGAAAAATAAGTATTAACTCTTCCTTAAATGTTTGGTAGAATTCCCCTGGGAAGTCATCTGGCCCTGGACTTTTGTTTGTTGGGAGTTTTTTTTATTATTGATTCAATTTCTTTGCTGGTTATTGGTCTGTTCAAATTTTCTATTTCTTTCTGTTTCAGTTTTGGTAGTTTATATGTTGGTAGGAACTTCTCCATTTCTTCAACATTATCCAATTTTTTGGCATAAAGTTTTTCATAATATTCTCTTATAATTGTTTGTATTTCTGTGGTGTTGGTTGCTGATTCTCCTCTCTCATTTTGATTTTATTTATTTGGGTCCTTTCTCTTTTCTTTGATAAGTGTCACTAGAGGTTTATCAATTTTATTAATTTTTTCAAACCAGTTCCTGATTTCACTGATATTTTCTATTGGGTTTTTTTTTTTTAGTGTCTATATCATTTATTTCTGCTCTATATTATTTCTTTCCTTCTGCTGCTTTATGCTTCATTTGTTTTTTCTAGCTCCTTTAGGTGTAAGATTAGTTTGTTTATTTGAGATTTTCCTTCTTGAGGTAGGCTTGTATTGTTATAGACTTCCCTCTTAGAACTGCTTTTGTCTGTATCCCAAAGGTCTTGGACTATCGTGCTTTCATTTTCATTTGTTTCCATATATTTTTAAAAACTTCTTCTTTGATATCTTGGTTGACCCATTCATTGTTTAGTAAGATGTTATTTAACCTCTATGTATATGTAGTCTTTCCAATTTTTTTCTTGTGGTTGACTTCTAGTTCCATAGCATGGGGTCAAAAAAGGTGAATGGTATGATTTTTATCTTTTTGTATTTGTTCAGGCTTCTTTTGTGACCTAATATGTGATACATTCTGAAGAATGTTCTATGTATACTTGAAAAGAATGTGTATTCTGTTGTTTTAGGATCAAACATTCTGAACATATATCTGTTAAGTCCATATGTTCCAGTGTGTCATTCAAAACCATTGTTTCCTTGTCAAAGCACAGGGGTGTGGGGCTTGGTGTAAGCAAGTTAGGCAGCCAGTGTCAGGGGTGAGCTGCTTTCCACAGGTGGTTCTGTGTATTCTGAGGGGGAGGGAAAGGAAATGACACTTGCCATTTCCAGAGAGTGGTCTCTGTGAATGCTGCTTCTCAGGGATGTGCTCTGAGAAGAGTGAATCATCTCTCCACATCGTGCCCCAAATGTTCAGTTCACTGTTTCCATGCCATCTACCTCCAGGTGGTTTGCTGCCTTCTCCAGAAGGAGTACAATGCCCTCAGGGCTCTATTGCAGCCAAACCTGCTGACCTTAAAACTCTAGGCTTTAACCCTGTATTGCAAGAACTCATGAAATTCATCCCCTCTCAGTTTCCAAGCCAATAGCTTTGGGGAAATGTTCTCCTTATGTGTTCCCCTGTGTTCCTTTCTTTCTTGCCCTTCTCCCTCCCCTCCACAGCACCCATAATCTGTTTCTTCCCTAAACCCTGTCTCTGCACTTCCTAACTTCTTCACACTGACCTCTTTTCTCCCTTTAACTATGGAGTTTGTTCAGTCAGTCCTTATGTCAATTTCTGGGGTATTTCGGATAATTTGATAGTTATCTAGTTGTGTTCATGGGACAAGACAAGCCTAGGGTCTTCCTACTCTACCACCATCTTCCTCTAAAAACGTTTTGTTATTTTTTAAGAAATACTCAAGAAACACAATATGAAACAGTACTCTGAGAGGTGCATGGGTGGCTCAGTCAGTTAAGGGTACAAATCTTGGTTTTGATTCAGGTAGTGATCTTGCGGTTCATGAGTCCGAGCTCTGAATCAGGCTCAGCACTGACAGCACAAAATCTGGCTGGGATTCTCTCTCTCTCTCTCCCTCCCCCTCCCTCCCTCCCTCTCCCTCCTCCACTATCTCTGTCTCTCAAAATAAATAAACTTTATAAAATATTTTTAGGGGCGCCTGGGTGGCGCAGTCGGTTAAGCGTCCGACTTCAGCCAGGTCACGATCTCATGGTCCGTGAGTTTGAGCCCCGCGTCAGGCTCCGGGCTGATGGCTCGGAGCCTGGAGCCTGTTTCTGATTCTGTGTCTCCCTCTCTCTCTGCCCCTCCCCCGTTCATGATCTGTCTCTCTCTGTCCCAAAAATAAATAAACGTTGAAAAAAAAATTTAAAAAAATTTTTAAAAAGAACCCTCTGAGTCCTCAGAATATTTAGCACAAAGAGGAAAGCAATGCTTGTCCTTACAATAAAATAAAGTATTTACAAAGGCACTCTTGGACAGCAACCAGCAACAGAATATGACATTGGAAATAAAATACAACCATGTGTTAGAATAAAAAAGGAAGTTTCAATAGTTGCAATCTAGAGTAGATGAAGAAAAAAAAGGGAGAACTCAGATGAGGTCATGTATAAGGCAAAGTCAAGGACTAAATATTCATTAGGTCCCAAGACAAATGGATTATTATAGATAAATGTTCTCATAAGAGGATGAATGTGGAGGTAATGTGGAAGAGGAAATCCTATCATTAGGTTCAATAGCACATATATTTGAACTAATTAGTTTAGTAATTGTAAAAAAAAAAAAGTCAAGTGATTATCACACAATCATATAATCTAATAATATTAAAAATAATTATACAGCATATCCAGAGGGTATGTGTGGTATCTGGAATTGATTTTATTCCAATTATTATAAAAAAAACAATGTGTTAAAGTAGTTTTTTGAACTTTAAGAGGGGAGTGTCTGTGTGACAGGAGTAGGTGCTTCTCTCAGACAAATGGATCCCAGTCAGTGTTCACTGAGCACTTACAGGAGGCCAGTGAGTGAACCAGATACTGGGGGTAAAAGATGAGCAATATATTTTCTCTGCCTTCACAGAACTTGTGATTCAGTAAATCAGACAGGCATGTACCTTTATACCTCCAAAACAATAATACACTCATGCTAAAATCAAAGTTTGGGATCACTATCGGGTTGTAATATTTTAGTATTAAAAATAGGTGAGGGGCACCTGGGTGGCTCAGTCGGTTGAGCATCTGACTTTGGCTCAGGTCATGATCTCACGGTTCATGGGTTCAAGCCTCACATCGGGCTCTGTTCTGACAGCCCAGAGCCTGGAACCCGCTTTGGATTATGTGTCTCCCTCTCTCTCTGCCCCTCCCCTACTGACTCTCTGTCTCTTTCTGTCTCTCAAAAAGTGAATAAACATTAAAAATAAATAAATAAATAATAAATAGGTGAGAGAGGGGTGACTGGATGGCTCAGTCAGTTAAGCATTGGACTCTTGGTTTCAGCTCAATCATGATCTCACTGTTGGTGACAGCACAGAGCCTGCTTGGGAGTCTCCCTCTTTCCCTCTCTCTCTCTCTCTCTCTGCTCCTCCCCCACTCATTCACGTGCTCTCTGTCTCTCCCTCTCTCTCAAAATAAATAAATAAACTTAAAAAATAGGTGATACAGATGTGAGAAATATAAGAAAGAATGATAATAAATTCAGATCTATAATGATAAAGGAATGTTGCCCTGAGTCTGATAGGATTTACATGGAATTCTGAAGGAGAAAACATTCCTGAGTAGGCTGAAAACTTACTCACAACTTTTTTCTTGGCAAGAGTGCACCTTTCGGAAAACAAAGTCTCCTTGAAGAACATCGGCTCTACACACCTTTAAGACCACTTGCTGTGGGAGTGAGAAAAAGAAGTTGAAGATCATGGGTTCTGATATCCTCTCTTTATCAGCCTTTACCCTGAAACCTCAACATAGAAATCAATGCAAGTAATGTATGATGTGATAGATAATTGTTCAGCAAATATTTACTTACTTCCCTATCTCCTTCTGTCTCACAGCAGACTGTATTTCCTTCCACTCTCCCCAACATTGGGAATGACCACATGAATTGCTTGACATTAAGGAAGTGAGCAAACATGAGAGATGTACTAGATTGCTTTCATGTTTGTCTTCCCTCTTGCCCTTTTGTCCTCTGCCATGAAAAGATCATGTTCTATTCCCAGATTGAGAGACGTAGAAGTGATCTGAAACGAACTTGAAACCTGAACAAAGCCACACAGCTAATCCAAAAATGCCTGAGTGAGGGTAGAAAAAAAGTTGTTTTTACATAAGCCCTTGAGGTGTGCTTTTTGTTGTCATTGTTACTCAGCATTATTATATTAGAAACCTTATGTTGGGGCGCCTGGGTGGCGCAGTCGGTTGGGCGTCCGACTTCAGCCAGGTCACGATCTCGCGGTCCGTGAGTTCGAGCCCCGCATCAGGCTCTGGGCTGATGGCTCAGGGCCTGGAGCCTGTTTCCAATTCTGTGTCTCCCTCTCTCTCTGCCCCTCCCCCGTTCATGCTCTGTCTCTCTCTGTCCCAAAAATAAATAAAAAACGTTGAAAAAAAAATTAAAAAAAAAAAAAGAAACCTTATGAAAACACGTGCTATCACATAAAAATCAACTATTGCTAAAACAAAAAAAATTATAATCAAATACCCCAAAACTTAGCATCTCAAAATAATAACCATTTATTCTCCATGAGCCCATGGGTCTGTTGGAAGAGTTCTGCTGATCTAGGTCAGATTCAGCTTCAGGTTGCAACAGCTGATCATTTCTTATTGCTACAGGTCTTTGTGTTATCTGAGCATTTGAATGTAATTAATGACAACTATTTGGATTTTAATTTAAGTTCACATTCTTTTAGTTGGTACACTTTTAAAAACTGATCTTCACGAACTTGATAGAAATGCTTCTAACATAGCAAAGATTTAATCAAATCCCTCCTTGGTTTCTTCATTAGAATAATCAATTCAAATCTTTAAGATTTTTTCATGACTAATTTAGGAGAATGTTTTCAGTGATATGTCATAATTTAAAAACTGCAAAAAAGTACAATGAGTCAAGTATATAGATACCCTGTTTAGTTACTTTATAGGTAAATCTCTTAATAATCTAGTATTTTGTAATGGGTGCAGTATTTTTAAGCATGAAAAAATACTTTTATTTGTATACTTATTCTGTCCATATATATACAGATATCTGTGTGTGTATACACACACACACACACACACACACACACACACACGGCAAAAGATTATACACAGTGACCTTTACAATTTCCTTCCTAGTCAATTGCTCTAAAATGGAATTCCTTTGTCATTTCCAAATGTGTAAATATCTTCTCAATCCATACTTAATTGCTGCAATATACAACAACAATATGGATTCCATTGTTAAATTCTTCACATGGTGGAATGACTTGCCAATAATCACAGTATTTTCTCTATTCCTTTTTAGAACTCTTTTGAACTAATACTTGTCTTATTTTTAATCCTGTATTAATCCATTTGAGACTTTGTAGCTGAAATCCAATTTTGATGTGTATGATAGTAACACTTTTGTGCACGTTTACCTAATCTACAACAAGAAACACGGTACATCATCCAATTACATGTCCTATTGTCTTGTTAGACACTATATATCATCTGCTTATTTCATCAAGGAAGTTTATTCTCATTATGTACTTGCAATTATTTTTAGTGCCAATCAACCTATCCTGAATTGCAATTGCATGCCCTTCAGTCTCACCAAGCACTGTATGCCACTTCAGTTACAAATTAGACAATTTTTTCCCTATAATTTTGGCTAAGTTCATATGTGCACCAATTCCGAATTTTCTGAATACTCATGAATTAATTTTGCACTTCACTCTATATATCCAGTTTAAGTTATATTGAATAATCTAAATGCATATAATGATCACTTGCTGATAAATGTCACAGAAATTATATTTATCTATATAAACAAAATGACTTTGGAGGCAGAAAAGACTCATTTTGCAAACTCTGACTTTCAAAACTCTGATCAATTAAAATCATATCATTGCATTTTTTCATATCCAACTGTGTTCACCTGACATTCTCCCAACTGATGCATATTATTGAAGCACTTTAATAGTGAATGTTCAAATGGTCTAAATATTTGCTACTATATGACTTGACAACAACTCTAACATTTCTAACTCTAACATAGGTCACTATTAGATTTGTATAATTGGTATACTTGCGAAATGCCTGTTTTTACTTGAGTGAAGAACTTCCATGTAAATTAGATTAACTAGAGTTGCCTGCAAGGATAGTGACTCTTCCCTCACATTCAGGGTCTCTATATTACCAGTACATCAAAGTGGCTGGGATTATCAGAACTGTTTGATCTATAGCAGAAGAAAATTTCCTATTAACTTAAACATTTCAGAGCTTGATTCTTTTGCAGTTCTTCTATCACCCAGTACTATTGTTCTCCCTTTTACTTAATTATCTCTGCCTCTAACATCTCTCTTGGATCTTATTCTGTTTGAACTGGAGTCACCAGTGAGAACAATAACGTTTGGAAGCTGTCACTTAGACATTCTGGAAATATTTCTTAAGAATGGGGGGGAAGAAAATTCATTCTTGAAGGGTTATGTATTTTATGGCAGAAAATCATAAATTAAATTTTTCAAAATATAATGTAATTTTTTTCTTAGATAAACAGTAAAAAAAATCACTTTTATACACATGTCCCTGCTACTGACATAATTCCACCTCATACTCTCAAATTTAGAAGGGGAAATTTGGTTAGTGTTCTACTTTATAAGCCTAAAAACCATGAGTTATGCATCAACATGAGCAGATTGACGCTAAATCATGTGGCCTTAATGTTGGTTTATTTCACAACCTAAAAATCAGTTAGATTAAGACACTAGCATCACTTGATAAAAATCAAAAATATTATGAACCACCATTACAATGGAAACAGGAGATTCTGTAGATGTATTAGTCAAAGGAGCAGTATCTGCATCAAGCTATTATAAAATTAATTATGTAAAGGATGAATTTTTAAGGCTATTATTTCATACCAGTTTCACCTGAAATTAAAAATAAATTAATGTTTATTTTGTTTTGAGAGATCGCAAGCAAGGAGGGGCAGAAAAGGAGGGGTCAGAGGATCCAAAGCAGGTTCTGTGCTGACCACACCAAGCCTGATGTGGGGCTTGAAGTCACAAACCATGAAATAATGACCTGAGTCAAAGTCAGATTCTCAACCGACTAAGCCACCCAGACACCCCAATTTCACCTGAATTTAACAACAGACTGTAAGCATTATAGAGATTCCTCAAAAAATTACAAATAGAACTACCATATCTAGGAATCCCACTTCTGGGTATTTATACAAAGGAAATTGTATAGGAATTGTATAGGAAATTGTATAAAGGAAGATGTAATACACATATACAATGGGGTATTATTCAGGCATGGGAAAGCAGGAAATCTTGACATTTGCAAAAACAGGGATGGATCTTGAAGGCATAATGCAAGTGAAATAAGGTGGGCAGAGAAAGACAAAGACTACATAATAAAGACAAAGACTACATAATAACAAAGACAAAGACTACATGGTATCAGTTATCTGTGGGATCTAAAATAAAAGCCAAACTCATAGAAACAATAGAAAAGTAGTTATAGGGACTGGGGACCAGACATGGGAAACAGAGGTTAGTATATTGCACAAACTTTCACCTATAATATGAACAAGTTCTGAGGACCTAATGTAAAACATGGAGACTACAGCTGATAACCCTATATTGTATAATTGAAATTTTCTAAGAGTATAGAACTTGCATATTCTCAACAACAACAAAAACAAAGTGAGGTGATGGATGTTAATTAACTAGATGGGGTGAATCCTTCCATAATGTACATGTATATCAACTCCCCATAAAGTACACTATAAATATCTTTCCATTTTATTTTTCAATTATATTTCAATGAAGTTGATTTTTTTTTTAAAGAAGAAAAAAAAACATAATGTAGATTGACCATGCTTGAGATCAGAGACAAGGGTATGACTAGGACATTGTCCTTGTCCTCAAATGACTTAAAACTAAAAATAAATCCGACCCTATTTGACTCTTACGAGCCAAAATGATAGCTTCTGTCTTTATTATTCTGAAGGTGCCCAAAAGTAATCTCAAAAATAAATTCACTCATCAACAAATATGTATTGAGCACCTATATGTGTCAGGAATTATTTAGATGCTGAAGAAATAGTAGTAAAGAAAACAAAATCTCTACCTTGCATTTTTGTTGAAAACAAGTTATTTTTTTAATATAGCCCAAAGTATCATGAAGAAAATCAAGGTCAGAGAGACAGTGTGCTGGATTGGTACAGGATGGAGGTGGGGGGTACTTGGTGTTTTATATCAAGTATCCAGGAAAAGCCTCTCAGAGAAAATAACTTTGAGAAAAGAACTAGAGGAAATGAAGTACTGAGACATGTGGACACTTGGGCAAAAGGTTAGGCAAATAGCAAGGTCATTGATGTTGAAATAAAAACATCTTGGTATGTTGTTTTCAAGAAAAAGCAAGGAAGTCCGTGCACCAGAGAGAGTAAGAGTAGATGCCAAATAATAAATGCCTCTTTGAGTTATATTCTGTATGAAATAGGACTTTATCGGAGTGCTTGGATCTAGGGAATGACCTAATCTGAAGTCTGAATTTTCAGAGAATCTCTGTGACTACTGTAAATTAAAGAGACTGTAGGACAAAACTAGCAGGGAGAGCAATGTTACCAGTTTGGGTCCAAAGAGGAGATTGAAAGGACACAGTTAATTGAACAGTGTAAATTTAATATAAAAATTACCTCTGAATCAATGATAGAAGAATAAATATGAGGTAAAGAGAACTCTAAAGGGTAAGGGCTAAGGCAGCAGACCTAAGGAAGAACAAACTTATAAGGAGGCCCCCCTCCACTCAAATGGAAGTTGGACCTCTGTAGCCTGTTGTATAGTCAAGAAGTTCATTGGAACTTAGGAACAGGACTGTTGCGTCATCACTGGGCAAGCAAGAAAAACCCCTCTGGGGCACAAGTAAATTAGGACTGGTAAGCAGACATGCAGAGGGAGTCCGAGAGCAGTTGTGGGTGTGAGGCCAGGAACATGCAGTCTCCATATTGGAAGGGTACCAGGAAGGCAGTCAACACAGAAAAGAGCATCCTAGGTCCATGGCTGGAAACAGCACCACCAAATATTTTCATACTCCCACACCACTGGCAAAGCATGTGACAGTAGTATTTTCCAAAAACACAATACATGAGAATCGGGGTGGGGGGGGAAGCCCATTTTGTTCTATAGCATCCCTCCAACATTCTCGACAGATAGAGCTTAGTCTTATGTTCACTATAAAGGAGAAATGAAAAAAAAAAAAAAAAAAAAAAAAAAAGGAAAAGAACACAAGTGTATTATCACAGATTAGGTACCAAAGAGTAGATGTGGAGCTGAGATAAAATACATTTATAACTGTTCCAAGCACTTGGGGTAATGGAAATAATTTGAGGAAAGAGCAGATGTTGGCTAGGACAATGATGATAACAATGCCATGCTACAGTTTACAGTTTACAGTTACAGACATAAGACAGTTTGATTATGTGTATGTTTTGAAAGTAGTGCTAACAGATTTGCTGACATAGGATGTAATCAAAAAGAAAAACGAGGCAAGTATTTTTGATCTGATCAACTGGAATGAGTTTATTTCACAGTGCAGAGATGGTTGTAGAAGAAATAGACTTGGGGAGGGGCACCTGGGTGGTTCAGTCAGTTAAGCATCTGACTTTGGCTCAGGTCATGATCTCGAGGTCTGTGAGTTTGAGGCCTGCTTCGAGCCCGCCTGTGCTGATGGCTCAGAGCCTGGAGCCTGCTTTGGATTCTGTGTCTCCCTCTCTCTCTGACCCTCCCCCGCTCATGCTCTGTCTCTCTCTCTCTCTCTGTCAAAAATAAATAAAACATTAAAAAAAATTTTTTAAATAAACAAACACTAAAAATATTAAAAAAAAATACACTTGGGGAGACATGTTTAGACATGTTGGATGTGAGGTGCTTAATGTACAGATGAAGATACTGAACAGGCAGTTGTATAGAAGTTGGTAGGTCAGGAAACAGGTTTAAACTGGATATGAAAATATGCATATCAGCAGAAACAAAAGATTTAAAGGCACAAGATGGAATGACATAATAAAAGGTCATGTGTAAGTAGAGAATAGATACCAAGACTTAGCCTGGAAACAGTCAAATTTTAGAAGGTGAGAGGAATTAAAAGAGAGAAATGTGGCAGGACTGCGCAGCAGCACTAAAGATGAACTGTCTTGAATTTAAAATGGAATAAAAAATCAAAAAAGGAAAGTGTTCTTTCTGGCCACATTGAGCTGTCCTGTTACAGATGCAGAAACAGCCTTTGATGTAAGAGTAATATTAATCAGACAAAATGATAATATTTGCATACTAAGTGAAGTGATGTCAGAGATTGTAAATTACAGCCATGACTCTAACAGAGTAGCATTGCCTGTTTAAAATATCCATCTTTAGCGTTACTGTTCCTGTTTCCACTCATCTTCTAAAGAAAATGGCTTAGATTTCTCATTCTCCCCTCACCCTTATAAGTTACAAAGAAACATAGGGTCTCCTTTTATCTTAGATATAATTACTGCTTACAATTTCAGACACATGGGAAAATACTATTTGTAGAAATGCGTATATACCTAAATGAGATCAGTTATACTTTGTCAACAGTGGGGAAAGATCTGGAAATATTGCTGTAATTTCTGACCCTTTAAAATAATACAGTATTTTCTGTTTGCCATATCTACTCCTCACTCTCCCTGCATCCCCAACACAGGGCTAATGCATTATCTGTCTGTGTACTCAAAGTTGTCTTCTGTAGACGGTATCACTTACTTCCTTTGTCCTTATTAATAAAATTGGAATTAGTTAATATTTTTAAGTTACCTATTATGATTTATGAATACCTACAAACTTCTGGATTAGGACAATTGAGTCCTAGTTAAGAAATTATAATTGACATGGCATTCTAAAATCAATAAATTGGACCTAGCTGTTGGACATCTAGTAAGCACAGTGGAACAGAATAGGTATTCTCAAATACAATCAGTGTAATTTTTGCCAATGAATAACACAAAACATAGTGCTTGAAATGCAATTGAAAATATTAAAATCCAATACAAAGTAAAGCATGACACATTTTATACTCAAGAATTAAAAATAAGTTCAGAGAAAATGCTTAGCAATTATAAAATAACAAGGTCAATATGGATAGCATGGAAATGATAGGATTATATTAGTCTATTAAAGAATTCAGACAATTTCAATAGTTAAAAGAATAGATTAAGCAGTTTTGAGGAAGAGGAACCACACTCACAAAAGGCATAGATCTTGCAAATACTGAATGAATATTCTAAATCAATTTAAGTTTGAAAATGAGGGACTGTGTTGGAATATGGGTTAATGAATCAACTTAAGCTAGAAGTAAAGGAATGCATTTAAAAAGAGTTTGGAAAATTAGTTTGGGGCTAGATGTTAAAGAACTATACAGAGAAACTTTATTTTTTGTGGATTTTCGCACAGGATATACTTGATACAAATGAGAGAAAGATAAATATTATTGGAAAGCTTTTGAAATAGTTCAAGAAACATATATTGAGATCTGGTCCCTGATACCAAGCAGTGAAAATGGACATTTAAGAAAGAGTTGAGAATCTATACTGATTTCATTGAGCATAGGAGAAGAGAGGATAGAGGGACAGAAGGTTTTCTTAAATTTCTGGTTAATTCAACTGAAGAATAATAATTCCTTTTATAGAACCCTTATTAAATAACTTATGAGTTTTTACATTGTCATAATTGTAGCTAATTAAATACTTCTGATTTTATTTTTCTGCTTTTATTTCTCTTCTACTGTAAGATAGCAAGCTTCCTGAAAGAATTGGCCTTGTTTCTTAGGATCTCTGAGGCATTCCCAGCAATTAAGCCAGCATCTGGCATGTACAACTTACCTCACAAATATAAATAAATAAGTGAATAGAAATGAAACTCATGAGTATAATTCTGAGAAGAACAAGATTTTGTGGATAACCATAGGAGTTTGGGTATTTAATATACAGAATTTAAAATACTATTAGATCATTCATACAGAGATGTGCCCATATATTTTCCTGTATTCACTGATTATTTTAAAAAATATTATTTAGCATTTGTAATATGCAAAACACTGTTTTAGACACTGGAGATAAAAACTGTGAATAAAAGAAACCTCAAAAATTTACATTCTAATGGTTATGGAATTTACATTCTAATGGTTCTGTATTCTAAATTATTTTTCCCTTACATTTTATAATAGTATATAAAGTAAATTTTAATTTATGCCAAGATTTAAAAAAAATATTGCTCTCATAACTTTCTTTAACTACTGCTCCATTTCTCTTTATCCCTTTATGGAAAGCTCAAAGACATTTTCTATCTGCTCTCTATAAGAGTTAGCTACTGCTGTGTAACAAACCAGACTATAACTTAGTGTCATAAAAGAGAATTTGTTTTGGACAGCCATGTATAACTTGGCATCATGGCTGCCCTCAGATCTCTGGTGAAGCCCAAGATTGTTAAAAAGAGTACCAAGAAGTTCATCTGGCACCAGTCAGACCAATATGTCAAAATTAAGCGCAACTGGCAGAAACCCAGAGGTATTGACAATAGGGTGTGCAGAAGATTCAAGGGCCAGATCTTGATGCTCAACATTGGTTACGGGAGCAACAAGAAAACAAAGCACATGCTGCCTGGTGGCTTCCAGAAGTTCCTAGTCCACAATGTCAAGGAGCTTAAGGTGCTGCTGATGTGCAGAGGATGCTCACAATGTCTCCTCCAAGAACTGTAAAACCATTGTGGAAAGGGCAGCCCAGCTGACCATCAGAGTCACGAATCCCAATGCCAGACTGCACAGTGAAGAAAATGAATAGACAGCTTATGTGCATATCATATTTGTGTTAATAAAACCATACAACTAAAAAAAAAAAGAATTTGTTTTTATCATAAGCCTACCATCATCTGGGCATTTTTGCTGGTCTTCATTGGGCTCATTCATACTTCTTCAGAAACCTGATAAATCTTCTGGCATATCCAGAATGGCCTTATTTGTACAAGATACTTGAATAACAAGCCAAAGTGTGCCATACCTCTTGAGATGTATCATCAAAAGTGGCACAGTGTTGGAGCACCTGGATGTCTCAGTTAAGCAACTGACTCTTGGTTTTGGCTCAGGTCATGATCTCACGGTTTTGTGAGTTTGAGCCCCACCTCAGGCTCTGCACTGGCAGCATGGAGCCTGCTTGAGATTTTCTCTCCCTCTCTTTCTGCTGTTTCCTCCCTTGGACTGTCTCTGTGTCTCTCAAATAAATAAAACTGAAAAAAAAAAAGGCACAATGTCACTTTTTGCCACATTCTACTGGTCAAAACAAGCCCAGAATCAAGGAGTAGAAAAGTTTCCACATCTTTATGGAAAGACCTGAAAAATTACATTTCAAAGAAACATGGATTCAGGGAAAAGAATATTATAGCACGTTTCAAAAAAATCTGTCATATACTTTTATTCTGCAGAGAGTAAGACAGATTCTACATCACACAGTATGGGTTAAGGAATAGGTTTTATTGAGGAAAGGGAAACTTACAAGATTGAGTTCAGCAAAAGAAAGGAGGCAACTTTTCATCATGCACCAATCATTCCGTAGAGCCATGCAGGAACCTGACTCAGTTTTCTTGTCAACAGGATAGATCTGTGTTTCAGTGGATAAACATTATGTTCTATTTTATCTTCTGATTTAAGAAAGTTTCCTTATTTGTGGGGAAATAGACAACTTTGGTGTGATTGGATTTGAACGTTGGTTATTTGTGGAATTGTACTTGGGGCTTACTGGATGATAAAGTGCCCCTGTTGGAGAAAGTACTGACATTCTTTCAGTACAGCAGGCAACCCTGAATGAGCACAGAGTATCATTTTGGGAAATTCTATGCCTTGTATCACACTCCTCCCACTCTTTCTTAGCTGAACTCATTCATGCCCACTTAATGGTCAAATCATCATTAACTTTCCCAATACCAACTCCCATGGTCCGTTCCTAATCTTCATTTTAATTGGACTATGGGCATTATTTGATACAACAGGTCAATCGTTTCTCCATTAAAAAAAATACACACACACACATACACACACACACACACACACAACTTTACTCACATTTTAAATCACTGCTTTCTCCAGGTTTTCCTCCTTACTAACTGGGTGTATTTTCTAAGTTTCAAATTTCCTGTTCAAATTCTGTAAACATCAGAGACACCTGGGATCCCTCATCCACTACATGGATGCTTCGTTTACTATTTATTCCCACTGTCTTTATAGTCCTAAAATCTCAAGGCTTTAAATACCCTCTATACTCTGACAGCTATCACATTTGTATCTCTAGACTTGACTTTCATCCAGACAAATACTAAACTGACTTTTGACATATTTACATGGATATAAAGTAGGCATCTCAAACTTAAAATCTTCAAAACAAAACTCTAAATGTTTCCCAAAATGTGTTTTCTTTCCCATCGTCATAAACAGTACCCCCACGTATTCCAGTTGCCTGGAGAAAAAAATCCTGACTCTCACTCAAACCACATGCTCAATAAATCAGCAAATTCAACTTGTTTAACCTTCAAAATGTACCTTGAAACCATTATTTTTAGCCACTTGTGTATTAACAGGCTGGGCCAGGCCATCCTTATCTTGTGCCTGAGTTATTGCCATCAACTTTTATCTCCTCTCCTTGCCTTGTCTTTTGTCTCCTTGATTTCAGTGTACACACAGTAAGACTATAATCAGATCATGCTACTCATCCTTGGCTCAAAATGATATGTCACTCAGAGAAAGAGTCAACATTCTTACAGTATATTTCCACCTACTATAGCCCTCTCAGCATTCACTCCTCTCCACCTGATGACTGTATTTCAGTTGCATTAGCCTTCTTGGTATTTTTTTAAACAGGATCATTCCACACATGTCTCCACCTCAGGGACTTTATATGCCTTATCCTCTCTTCTAGAAAAGTTCTTTCTCTAGGTATTCACATGTTTCACACCTTTCAAGCTTTGTGATTTTTTTCAGCAAATTTCTATACAAACTAGAAATCCTCCTCCCCAATTTCAAGTGTTCTCTGTCTTACATTGCTTTATTTTTCTTCAAAGTTCTTATCCCCATATAATAAGCATATTTTTTCACTTGCTTATTTTTTTGTGTCATTTATTACACTGTTAACTCCCTGAGGACAGGATTATAGATTATTTGTTCATCACAATATCACACATTACCTGACACACAGTAAATGCTCAATAAATAGTTTTTCAAGGAATGAATTGCCAAAGAATAATGTGAGACCTTGTTTAAAAAGTATATTACACTCCTATCCAAGAAAAAGTCTTCTTTAAAGTTTTTACTTTCATGGATTTGTTTACTTTGGGGTTATATGCTCCATAGCTTGCTGTGCTCTAACACTGACCTTTCTCACAATTTCAGCCTTGTAATTCCAACTGATTATTAAATATCCCCACCTACATGTGTCTATAAATGAGTACTTCACCTTCTATTTCAAGGAGCTATGGAATCTATTTTTATGCTAATGTAATCATCATTCTCACATTTCAAAATATTATTTACCCTCATCTTAGTGTATTATTTATGTGACTTTCTTTCAATTTATACTTAAAATTTCATAAGGGCAATGCATATCAAATTCCTTTTGGCTTGCTTCAGAATTCTCAGCATATTGACTTACAGAGAGAATATACTCAATAAATATTTATGGAACACACAATATTATAGATAAATTATGAATTCCTACTATAGATAGTTTATCTGGTTTTGTATACACATCATTACAGAAACTAAACTAACAAAGTACTATATTGCAAAGGGAACCAATGAATATATAAATATATAACACAGATTGGAAGAGAGAAAATATCTCAAATTCCTGATTAAGTGAAATCATGTTAACTTCTCTATTCTCCCCCTTTTAATTCTATATGACTATGAAATCTGGCCACAAATGCTATATCGTCTCTCATGTCTTGACTAGACAAATAGGTGGGCTTCTTTTACTCAGACCAGAGTCAACTCACAGACTTGGAACTGACAGTGGTATGAGAGCCTCTTTTAAAAATCCTCTCAATCCGTAGTAATATTAAACTAAACTCCTGCAATTCTAGTGGCGCAAAGTCCAAGCAGAATATAACAGCCTTTTGGAAGCCAGCTCATGAACATCATAGCTAAAGAAAATGACCCTCACCCATACCTGGAATGAAGCCATCCTGGACTTTGACCTTAGGTGTCCTTACTGAGGGACAGATCTGAAAGTGAAGGTGCCTCTAAAGCTGACTTTGTTCTCCAGACTCTCCTTAAAAGGAGAAAGCATGCCAAAATTTAGCCACCTGTGGGTGCCAGAATAGTGGAAGCTCCACTGAATGATAGCGTTAAGCCAATCAGCAAATTGTAACCTAATCAATGCATAGCTATCTACATCCTCTTTAGGAGTAGAGTGAGTCTAGAGTAACAGGAATGGTGACTTTCTATTAATACACATTATCAAAGGTGTATGCGTGGCTCATTCGGTTGAGTGTCTGACTTCAGCTCACAGTTCGTTGGTTCTAGCCCCACATCAGGCTCTGTGCTGACTGCTTGCTCAGAGCCTAAAGCCTGCTTTGGACTCTGTGTCTCCTTCTCTCTCTGCCCCTCCCCCGCTCGTAATTTGTCTCACTCTGTTTCTCAAAAATAAATGTAAAAAAAATTTTTTTAAATAAACATCAAATTGAGTTTTCATCTTCGACTTACTGAGACTAAACTATTTTTTTCATTACTTTCTTCATATGCATTATTTTATTTATCCCTCATTATAAACCTATGGAATAGCTATTCCTCTAATTACATGTTTATTTTTTCACGTACGTGGTAAGTGCTATAGCCAGTGCTCCATCCTGTGTCTGACAAACTCTGCAGGTTTTGCTACCAACCACTACTGCATATGTTGGGAGGAGTAGTTGAAATAGCGTAGCCAATTATTTCTTCAGTCAACAAATATTTTCTAATACTCAAGGTATTTTAATCAGTATGCCAGATCTACATATAAAATGTTGTTCTTGACCTCTGGACGTTTGCAATCTATTAAAGAAGATATGTGATTCTTCCTTTTTTTTTTGTAATGACTGCTTTCCTCTAACACATTTAAATATTTGAAAACAATTTGTTCTCCTGAGTGGCTTACTATTCCTTTCCCCAATCTACAAATTTGATTACCCTGTGGATTTACTTGGCAAGTTATGTTTTTCACAGATGGCATAGCTGCTTTCAAATGATCACAAATTCTTATTTGAGTAGTTCAGATGAATGAGGTATTATTTTAATGTGAAGAGTTGAAGTTGGAGCTTAGAAGAAAATGTGTGTGTAAATGTGCACAAATGTATGTTACTAAGTAATTTAATAGGGTCTCATAAATTCAATCTTAAGTTATATACTGAAGATTTCCAAATATTTATTATTAACCCTTCCTGCCACCTAGATTCTAATTATATTCCTAGATATATACATTGGTATAGATGTCCTATGATACTCCATTTCAGCAGGTCTTAAATTAATTTTATTTCCTTTCCATGTGTCCTTTTCCTTGACTTTTCTATTTCTGCCATACTTCTTCCTGACATATAAAATCAAACATAGGTTCATCCAAATCAATCTTTCACTTTTTACCTGATTTTACATACAAACCAATCAAAACCCTCCCTCCTCGGACTCCCTTGCTCTATTCTTATGCCAATCCTTCACAGCCTCATCTTGTCCAATGCCAAAAATGAACCCTTCTAAAATAATATCACATTACCAATATCTTGCTTAAATGTTTCAGTGACACCCTATTGCTTATGTTGAAAAGTATAAATTCTCAATAGATTACTGAAGTTCCTCCCTGTCTCCCCTTTGTCTGTTTTAGAAACACACTATCCTATCCTCCTAGATACAATCTACCCTACAAGTAAATGAATGACTTCCATTTCTTTTGACATCTTTTGGGTTTCATCAATTCTGACTAATGATATGCGTCTACTTATGATATTATCTCTGACTCTCAAAATCTCTCTCATCCTTCAAAGCCCAACCCAAATCATGTGAAATATAAAAGTATGAACTCTCTTCCCAGAACCCCATAGTACTTAGTGGTAACAGTACTCTTGTACTGTAAAACATGCTGCCTTATATTACAGTAATTTCTGAACACATCTCCATTATTTTACTGTAAGTTCATTATAAACTTTTATATCCTTCCCAGTGCCCAACTGAGAATTTTACATCTAGTAGGTATAATAAATATACAATAAAAATACATCATAGGGGTGCCTGGTTGGCTCAGTCAGTTAAGTGTGCATCTCTTGATTTGGGCTCAGGTCATGATCTCATGGTCACAAGATTGAGCCCTGCATATGGCTCCATGCTTAGCTTGGGACTCTGTCTCTCTGTCTGTATCCCTTCTTGTCTCTCTCTCTCTCTCTCTTTCAAAATAAATAAACATTTAAAAATATATACACATTGTATGCAATGATGATGGTGGTTAAAATGTAACTTCTTTGTTGAGAAATGAACTCCAGCTCTGCTGATCCAACACTAAATTATGTCAAGCAATGAGTCCTGCAAAATGATTCTTAATGAGGATCAGCCTGCAGTAAAGTTCTACATGAAACTGTTAATGACCTTTCATGTGTGCATATTAGGAGGAAAAAATGATTCTAATAACTTCACTACAACATGACATTTGGAGTGGAAAAGTAAACCATAATGTTTACACTCTCTCAAGAAAAAAAAAAGTGAGAAAAGCTCTTATCTTCACAAAAGCAGCAATCTGTGAGGGAAGCAGTAGGCAAGAATGAAAGCTACCCAGCAACCTACTGGGCTGGTAGGAACCTAGGTACCAATCACCTAATGTGATTAGAAGGAGACTGTCTCTCCAATGCCTTGGGTGAGAGCTAGTATCCAAAAGATGATACATCAAAAAGGAAGAAAATGTAGTTTCTAGTCAGATTCTCAAAATGAAATCTCTTTCCCTAATTTCTGCATAATTAATAGAGAACTGCAGATTAAAAAAAATATATCCTCTGTTTTAGTGAAATATCTGATGGGTGTACAAATAGGCAGTGACATAAACCCTAATGATTAGACATCAAAAATCAATAAACTAAGGCAGAGAAGGAAGATGACTTACCATGACCAAGCAAACATCCAATACTCAAAATTATAATGCAATGCACACTGTCAAATAGGTAATAAGTATTAGCTAATATTTGACACCTTTCTTCAGGACCCGTGTTCTTTTATCAGGGGAGAGGTGCTTGGTTTGGTTTTTACTTCAAAATTCTTCTAAATTTTGCCATAAAAATGTGTTTAGACAGATACTGGCCTTGAAATGGGATCATGGGCATAAATGCAACTGCCTATTTTAAGGGAAAGAAAGTGTAAGTTGGAACTCTCTGATATGAAGGTCTAGTCATGCACTGTACCCCATATCAGATTATTCACAGATCTTTGTGTCTTAGTTTAATTTTCTGTAAAAAAATAAATAAATAAATAAATTTAGTAAAATGTGTTCTACTTCATAAAATATATGAAGGATTAATTTGGATTGAATTAGCAATGTCATTTGTGGTGATAGGAAACAATCACAGAAGGGGAAAGCCTGCTGGGTGTACCGTTAGCATGAGAGCTTGAGGTCTGAAGAAGTAAAAGTTAGGGATTCTCCAAGAACAATGCACTGATTGTGCTAAGGAATTCGTTACTAATTTCTGCCATACATCTAGTTCTTCCTGCTCAAAAGTGAAGTTTAATTAAAGGGTACATAGGAAAAAATTGTGCTATAGTGGAAAACTGCATTGTTTAGATATCAGAGGATACTCCTCAGGAATGTCTGCCTACAAGACAGCATAATGGTTTGCTTTATTTATTGTGAAATCATTACAATAGGCTCAGCTAACATCCATTGTCTCATATAGATACAATAAAAAGAAAAGAAAAAAAAAGAAAAATAAATTATCCTTGTGATGAAAACTTTTAGGATATACTCTTAACATTTTTCTTGTACGTCATATAAAAATGTTAACTGTAGTCATCATGTCTACCTTACATTTCTAGTACTTATTTATCTTATACCTGGAAGTCTGTATCTTTGGATCACCTTCCTTCAATTCCTCCTCCCTTCCACACACACTCTGCTCCTGGTAGGCACAAGTCTGATCTCTTTTTCAAAGTTTTTTGTTGCTCATTTGTTTTTAGATTCTATATATGAGAGCATACAGTGTTTGTCTTTCTTTGACTTATTTTACTTAATGTAATGGTAAGGTAAGGTCCATCCGTGCTGTCACAAATGGCAGGATTTCCTTGTTTGTTTTAATGGCTGAATAAAATTTCATTGTGTGTGTGTGTGTGTATACATATACATATGTGTATATATATATCCATTCACCAATGGACACTTAGGTTCTTTCTATGTCTTGGCTGTTGTAAATAATGCTGCTATGAACATGACAGAGTAGATACCTTATAAGTTAGTGTTTTAATTTTCTTTGGATTTATTTCTAGAAGTGGACTTGCTGGGTCATACAGTAATTTTATTTTTAATTTTTTCAGACTCTTCCATACTGTTTTACATAGTGGCTGTACCAATTTATATCCCTACCAACAATACACAAGTGTTCCCTTTTCTCCACATCCATGCCAGCATTTATCTCTTATTTTTTGATGACTATTCTAATAGGCATGAAGAAATAGCTCATTGTGGTTTTAATTTGCATTTCCCTAAAGACTAGTGATGTTGAGCATCTATTCATGCACCTGTTGGCCTTCTGCATGTCTTCTTTAGAGAAACGCCTATTGAGGTCATTTGCCCATTTTTAAATTGGATTTCTTTTTGCTATTGAGTTGTAGAAGTTCTTTATATGTTTTGAAATATTAACCCCTTATCAGATGTATGGTTTATAATGGTTTATAAATATTTTTTCCTGTTCCAGAGGTTGTCTTTTCACTTTGTTAATAGTTTCTTTTGGGGTGCAGAAGTTTTGTGGTTTTTTTTTTTTTAGTTTGCTGTAGTCCTACTGAAGGTTTGTAACCCCTTTAGGACCTTCCCAGATGTAATCTGAAACTGGCCCCCATTCTCAGAGGGCAGGGAGAAACCAAAGAGGCAGACAATTCCAGATTGATAGTTGGAAAGTTTAACAAGCAAAGGGAATTTACACACAAGGCTTGTCTTGTGTGGCAGCAATACAAGTGGATCCCCCCTCCCACTCACACTAAAAGTTTATAAAGAGGCCATAACTGGGTTTAGTCAGGTACACAATCCAGATACTCTCAACAGTGTATCATTATCTCAAGGCTCTGTCCTTAGGGTAGCCCCTGGAAATGGGAAAGGCATGCAGAACCCACATTCCACACTTGATCTTAGCCAAAAGGCCGAGAAGCGATAGAACCCACATTCCAAAGACAGGGGAAGGGCAAAGAGCCTTTGCCCATGTCCATCTCACACACCAACCAGTGGTCATGTGTTCTTGATAATTTCTTCCTATACCCACTTGTTTATTTTTTATATTGTTGTTTGTGTTTTAGGTGTCATTAAGAAAAAACATTACTGAGATCCATGTCAAAGAGCTTTATTCCTATGTTTTCTTCTACAGTTTCATGTTTCCAGATCTTACATTTAAGTCCTTAATTTATTTTGAGTGAATTTTTATGAGTATTGTAAGATACGGGCCCAGTTTCATTCTTTTACATATGATTATTCAGTTATCCCAGCATCATTGATTGAAGAGACTGTTTATCTCCATTGAATTTTTTTGGCCTCTTGTCAAATATTAGTTAACCATTCTTGTTGAAGATTATTTCTGGACTCTTGATTTTGTTCCATTGGCCTGTCTATTTTTATGAAAGTACCATATGTCTTTATTACAATAGCTTTATAGTATAGCTTGAAATCAGGAAGTGTGATACCTTCTACTTTGTTGTTTCTTAGGATTTCTTTAGCTATTTGGGGCCTTTTGTGGTTCCATACAATTTTATTTACTTATTTGATGTTTATATTTCTTTATTTTCACCTTTATTGAGGTTTGCTGGACAAATACAAATAGTATATATTTAAGGTATACAATGTGATGTTTTGATACACAAATAATTGTTAAATAATTACCACAATCAGGGCAATTAACATATCTAGTTATCTCCTCACATAGTTTTGTCTTTGTGTGGAGGAGAACATTTATGATGAACTCTCTTGGCAAAGTTTGAGTACACAATACAGTGTAATTAACTATAGTCACCATGCTGTACATTAGATCTCAAAACCTTATTCATCTCTGATAGCTGAGGCTTTGTTATTTTTTATTATATTTTTCAAATTTTATTTAAATTCTAGCTAGTTAACATATAGTATAATATGGTTTCAGAAGTAACATTTAGTGATTCATCACTTACATACAAAACCAGTGCTCAACACAAGTGTGCTCCTTAATACCCATCTCCCATTTAGCCCACTCCCCACTGACCTCCCCCCATCAACACTGAGTTTATTCTTTATAGTTAAGAGTCTCTTGGGGCACGTGGGCAGCTCAGTCGGTTAAACGTTGAACTTCAGCTCAGGTCACAATCTCACAGTTTGTGGGTTTCAGCCCCACTTCAGGCTCTATGCTGATAGCTCAGAGCCTGGAACATGCTTCATACTCTGTGTCTCCTTCTCTTTCTGCCCTCCCCCACTTGCACTCTGTCTCTCTCAAAAACAAATAAACATTAAAAAAAAAACAAGAATCTCATGGTTTGATTTGCTATTTTTTTCCCCTCTACTATATTCATCTATTTGTTTCTTAAAATCCACATATGAGTGAAATCATATGGTATTTGTCTTTCTCTGACTTATTTTTCTTAATATGATACACTCTAGCTCCATCCACATCATTGCAAATGGCAAGGTTTCATTCTTTTTGATGGCTGAATAATATCCCATTGTGTAGATACCATGTGTTCTTCATCCATTCATCAGTCAAAGGACATTTGGGCTTTCTATAATTTGGCTATGGTTGATAATGCTGCTATGAACATCAGAGTGCCTCTGCCCCTTCAAATCAATATATTTTTGTATCCTTTGGGTAAAAACCTAGTAGTGCAATTGTGAGGTTGTAGGGTAGTTTTATTTTTAACTTTTTGAGAAACCTCCATACTGTTTTCCAGATTGGCTGCACCATTTTACAATCCTACCAACAGTGTAAGAGGGTTCCCTTTTCTCTACATCCTTGCCAACATCTTGTGTTTCCTGTGTTGTTAATTTTAGCCATTCTGAAAAGTGTGAAGTGGTACTTCATCTTGGTTTTGATTTATATTCCCCTGATCATGAGGGTCTATTAGCCATCTAAATGTCTTCTTTGGATGTCTTCTATTCATGTCTTCTGTCCAATTTTTAACTGAATTAATTCATTTTTGGGGTGTTGAGTCTGATAAATTCTATATAGATTTTGGATACTAATCATTTATCAGATATGTCATTTACAAATATCTTCTCCCATTCTGTAGCCTGCCCTTTCATTTTATTGAGTATTTTCTTCCCTTTAGAAGCTTTTTATCTTGATGAAGTCCCAATAATTCATTTTTGCTTTTGTTTCCTTTGCCTCTGGAGTCATGTCTAGTAAGAAGCTGCTACAGCTGAAGTCAAAGACGTTACCGCCTATGTTCTCCTCTAGGATTTTGATGGTTTCCTGTCTCATATTTAGGTCTTTCATCCATTTTTAGTTCATTTTTATGTGTAATATAAGAAAGTGGTCCAGTTTTATTCTTCATGTTGCTGTCCAGTTTTCCCAACACTGTTTGTTGAAGAGAATTTTTTCCATTGGATGTTTTTTCCTGCTTTGTGGAAGATGAGTTGACGATATAGTTGTGGGTCCATATCTGGATTTTCTATTCTATTCCATTGATCTATGTGTCTGTTTTTGTGACATTACCATACACTATCTTGATAACTATAACTTTGTAATATAGCTTGAAGTCTGGAATTTTGATGCTTCCAGCCTTGTTTTCTTTATCAAGATTTTTTTGGCTATTTAGGGTGTTTTGTGGTTCCATACAAATTTTAGGATTGTTTGTTCTAGGCCTATGAAAAATGCTGGTGATATTTGTTTTTAAAGTTTATTTTGAGAGAGAGACTGAGAGAGAGGGCATGCCTGTGTGAGCAGGGGAGGGGGAGAGAAAGAGGGAGAGAGAGAATCCCAAGTAGGCCATGCACTATCAGTGCAGAGCTAATGCAGGGCTCAAACCCACAAACCATGAGATCATAACCTGAGCTTAAACCAAGTGTTGGATAGTTAACCACCTGGGTCACCCAGGTACCCTGCTGGTGGTATTTTGATAGGGATTGCCTTAATTGTGTAAGTTGCTTTGGGTAAATAGACATTTTAACAATATTTGTTCTTCCAACCTATGAGCATGGAATGTTTTTCTATTTCTTTGTGTCATCTTCAGTTTATTTCATAAGCTTTCCATAGTTTTCACTGTATAGATCTTTTACCTCTTTGTTTAGGTTTATTTCTAGGTATCTTATGGTTTTTGGTACAGTTGTAAATAGGATTAGTTCCATGATTTCTTTTTCTGTTTCTTCATTATTAGTGTGTAGAAATGAAACAAATTTCTGTACTTTGATTTTATATTCTGCAATTGCTGAATTCGTGTATGGGTTCTAGTAATATTTTGTGTTATTTTTCTTTTTTTATTTATATGAAATTTATTGTCATATTAGTTTCCATACAACACCCAGTACTCATCCCAACAGGGGCCCTCCTCAATGCCCATTACCCATCCTCCCCTCCCTCCCAACCCCATCAACCCTCAGTTTATTCTCAGTTTTTAAGAGTCTCTTATGGTTTGGCTCCCTCCGTGTCCAACTTTCTTTTCCCCTTCCCCTCCCCCATGGTCTTCTGTTAAGTTTCTCAGGATCCACATAAGAGTGAAAGCATATGGTATCTGTCTTTCTCTGTATGACTTATTTCACTTAGCATAACACTCTCCAGTTCCATCCACGTTTCTACAAAAGGCCATATTTCATTCTTTCTCATTGCCACATAGTATTCCACTGTGTATATAAACCACAATTTCTTTATCCATTCATCAGTTGATGGACAGTTAGGCTCTTTTCATAATTTGGCTATTGTTGAAAGTACTGCTAAAAACATTGGGGTACAAGTGCCCCTATGCATCAGCACTCCTGTATCCCTTGGGTAAATTCCTAGCAGTGCTATTGCTGGGTCATAGGGTAGGTCTATTTTTAACTTTTTGAGGAACCTCCACACTGTTTTCCAGAGTGGCTGCACCAATTTGCATTCCCACCAACAGCGCAAGAGGGTTCATGTTTCTCCACATCCTCTCCAGCATCTGTAGTCTCCTGATTTGTTCATTTTGGCCACCCTGACCAGTCTGAGGTGATATCTCAGTGTGGTTTTGATTTGTATTTCCCTGATGAAGAGTGACGTTGAGCATCTTTTCATGTTCCTGTTGGCCATCTGGATGTCTTCTTTAGAGAAGTGTCTATTCATGTTTTCTGCCCATTTCTTCACTGGATTATTTGTTTTTCAGGTGTGGAGTTTGGTGAGCTCTTTATAGATTTTGGATACTAGCCCTTTGTCTGATATGTCATTTGCAAATATCTTTTCCCATTCCGTTGGTTGCCTTTTAGTTTTGTCCATTGTTTCCTTTGCAGAGCAGAAGCTTTTTATCTTCATGAGGTCCCATTGTTCATTTTTGCTTTTAATTCCCTTGCCTTTGGAGATGTGTCAACTAAGACAAGTAAGACAAGCTGTGGCTGAGGTCAGAGAGGTTTTTTCCTGCTTTCTCCTCTAGGGTTTTGATGGTTTCCTGTCTCACATTCAGGTCCTTTATCCATTTTGAGTTTATTTTTGTGAATGGTGTAAGAAAGTGGTCTAGTTTCATTCTTCTGCTAAATTCTGTTAAAGAGACTGTCTTTTTTCCATTGGATATTCTTTCCTGCTTTGTCAAAGATTAGTTGGCCATACTTTTCTGGGTCCAATTCTGGAGTTTCTATTCTATTCCATTGGTCTATGTGTCTGTTTTTGTGCCAATACCATGCTGTCTTGATGATGACAGCTTTGTAGTAGAAGCTAAAGTCTGGGATTGTGATGCCTCCTGCTTTGGTCTTCTACTTCAATATTACTTTGGCTATTCGGGGTCTTTTGTGGTGCCATAAAAATTTTAGGATTGCTTGGTCTAGCTTTGAGAAGAATGCTGGCGCAATTTTGATTGGGATAGCATTGAATATGTAGATAGCTTTGGGTAGTATTGACATTTTAACGATATTTATTTTTCCAATCCATGAGCACAAAGTGTTTTCCCATTTCTTTGTATCTTCTTTAATTTCCTTCATAAGCTTTCTGTAGTTTTCAGCATACAGATCTTTTACATCTTTGGTTAGGTTTATTCCTAGGTATTTTATATTTTTTGGTGTAATTATGAATGGGATCAGTTTCTTTATTTGTCTTTCTGTTGCTTCATTATTAGTGTATAAGAATGCAACTGATTTCTGTACATTGATGTTGTACATTGCGACTTTGCTGAATTCATGTATCAGTTCAAGCAGACTTTTGGTGGAGTCTATCAGATTTTCCATATATAATATCATGTCATCAGCAAAAAGTGAAAGCTTAACTTAATCTTTGCCAATTTTGATGCCTTTGATTTCCTTTTGTTGTCTGATTGCTGATGCTAGCACTTCCAACACTATCTTAAACAACAGTGGTGAGAGTGAACATCCCTGTCGTGTTCCTGATCTCAGGGAAAAAGCTCTCAGTTTTTCCCCATTGAGGATGATATTAGCTGTGGGCGTTTCATAAATGGCCTTTATGATGTTAAGTATGTCCTTCTGTCCTGACTTTCTTGAGCATTTTTATTAAGAAAGGATGCTAAATTTTGTCAAATGCTTTTTCTACATCAATTGACAGGATCATATGGTTCTTATCTTTTCTTTTATTAATGTGATGTATCACGTTGATTGATTTGCGAATGTTGAGCCAGCCCTGCAGCCCAGGAATAAATCCCACTTGATCATGGTGAATAATTCTTTTTATATGCTGTTGAATTTGATTTGCTAGTATCTTATTGAGAATTTTTGCATCCATATTCATCAGGGATATTGGCCTATAGTCCTCTTTTTTTGCTGGGTCTCTGTCTGGTTTGGGAATCAAAGTAATGCTGGCTTCATAGAATGAGTCTGGAAGTTTTCCTTCCCTTTCTATTTTTTGGAAAAGCTTGAGAATGATAGGTATTATCTCTGCTTTAAATAGCTGGTAGAATTCCCCAGGGAAGCCATCTGGTCCTGGACTCTTATTTGTTCAGAGATTTTTGATAACTGATTCAATTTCTTCACTGGTTATGGGTTTGCTCAAGTTTTCTATTTCTTCCTGTTTGAGTTTTGGAAGTGTTTGGGTGCTTAGGAATTTGCCCATTTCTTCCAGGTTGTCCAGTTTTTTTGGCATATAATCTTTCATAGTATTCCCTGATAATTGCTTGTATCTCTGAGGGATTGGTTGTAATAATTCCATTTTCATTCATGATTTTATCTATTTGGGTCATCTCCTATTTCTTCTTGAGAAGCCTGGCTAGAGGTTTATCAGTTTTGTTTATTTTATCAAAAACCCAACTCTTGGTTTTATTGATCTGCTCTCCAGTTTTTTTAGATTCTATATTGTTTATTTCTGCTCTGCTCTTTATTATTTCTCTTCTTCTGCTGGGTTTCAGGTGTCTTTGCTGTTCTGCTTCTATTTCCTTTAGGTGTGCTGTTAGATTTTGTATTTGGGATTTTTCTTGTTTCTTTAGATAGGCCTGGATTGCAATGTATTTTCCTCTCAGGACTGCCTTCACTGCATCCTAAAGCGTTTGGGTTGTTGTATTTTTATTTTCATTTGTTTCCATATATCTTTTTTAATTTCTTCTCTAATTGCCTGGTTGACCCATTCATTCTTCAGTAGGGTGTTCTTTAACCTCCATGCTTTTGGAGGTTTTCCAGACTTTTTCTGTGGTTGATTTCAAGTGTCATAGCACTGTGGTCTGAAAGTGTGCATGGTATGATCTCAATTCTTTTATACTTATGAAGGGTTGTTTTGTGACCCAGTATGTGATCTATCTTGGAGAATGTTCCATGTGCACTTGAGAAGAAATTATATTCTTTTGGTTTGGGATGCAGAGATCTAAATATATCTGTCAAGCCCATCTGATCCAATGTATCATTCAGGGCCCTTGTTTCTTTATTGATCCTGTGTCTGGATAATCTATCCATTCTTGTAAGTGGGGTATTAAAGTCCCCTGCAATTACCACATTCTTATCAATAAAGTTGTATATGTTTGTGATTGTTTTATATATTTGGGGGCTCCCGTATTCGGCGCATAGACATTTATAATTGTTAGCTCTTCCTGATGGATAGACCCTGTAATTATTATATAATGCCCTTCTTCATCTCTTGTTACAGCCTTTAACTTAAAGTCTAGCTTGTCTGATGTAAGTATGGCTATTCCAGGTTTCTTTTGACTTCCAGTAGCATGATAGATAGTTCTCCATCCCCTCACTTTCAATCTGAAGGTGTCCTCAGGTCTAAAATGAGTCTCTTGGGGCGCCTGGGTGGCACAGTCGGTTAAGCGTCCGACTTCAGCCAGGTCACGATCTCGCGGTCCGTGAGTTCGAGCCCCGCGTCAGGCTCTGGGCTGATGGCTCAGAGCCTGAAACCTGTTTCCGATTCTGTGTCTCCCTCTCTCTCTGCCCCTTCCCCGTTCATGTTCTGTCTCTCTCTGTCCCAAAAATAAATAAACGTTGAAAAAAATATATAAAATTAAAAAAATAAAATAAAATGAGTCTCTTGTAGACAGCAAATAGATGGGTATTGTTTTTTTAACCATTATGATACCCTGTGTCTTTTGGTTGGAGCATTTAGTCCATTTACATTCAGTGTTATTACTGAAAGATATGGGTATAGAGTCATTGTGATGTCTGTAGGTTTCATGCTTGTAGTGATGTCTCTGGTACATTGTGGTCCTTGCACCATTTCACTCACAGAATCCCCCTTAGGATCTCTTTTAGGGCTGGTTTACTGGTGATGAATTCCTTCAGTTTTTGTTTGTTTGGGAAGACCTTTATCTCTCCTTCTATTCTGAATGACAGACTTGATGGATAAAGGATTCTTGGCAGCATATTTTTTCTATTCATCACACTGAAGATTTCCTGCCATTCCTTTCTGGCCTGCCAAGTTTCAGTAGATAGGTCTGCCACTAGTCTTACGTGTCTATCTTTGTAAGTTAGTGCCCGTTATCCCTAGCTACTTTCAGAATTTTCTCTTTATCCTTATATTTTGCCAGTTTCACTATGATATGTTGTGCAGAAGATAGATTCAAGTTAGGTCTGAAAGGAGTTCTCTGTGTCTCTTGGATTTCAATGCCTTTTTCCTTCCCCAGATCAGGGAAGTTCTGAGCTATGATTTATTCAAGTACACCTTCAGCCCCTTTCTCTCTCTTCCTCTTCTTCTGGAATTTGTTCTGTTTGATTGCATCATTTAGTTCTCTAATTCTCCCCTCATACTCCTGGATTTTTTTTATCTCTTTTTTTCTCAGGTTCCTCTTTTCCCATAATTTTATCTTCTAATTCACCTATTCTCCTCTCTGCCTCTTCAATCCGTGCTATGACTGCCTCCATCTTATTTTGCACCTCATTTATAGCATGTTTTAGCTCCTCATGACTATTTCTTAGTCCCTTAATCTCTGTAGCAATAGATTCTCTGATGTCCTCTATGCTTTTTTTCAAGCCCAGAGATTAATTTTATGACTATCATTCTAAATTCTTGTTCCATTATATTGCTTAAATCATTTTCAATCAATTCATTAGCTGTCGCTACTTCCTAGAGTTTCTTTTGAGGAGAATTCTTCCGTTTCATCATTTTGGGTAGTCCCTGTGGTGGCTCCAAACTGCAGGGCACTTCCCCTGTGCTGTCTGGAGTAACTTGTTTTGGTGGGCGGGGCTGCAGTCAGAACTGATGTGTGCCCCAGCCCACCCCTGGGGCCACAGTCAGACTGGTGTGTACCTTATCTTCCCATCTCTCAGGGGCAGGACTGACTGTGGAGTGGTGTGACCCCTGTCTAGGCTACTTGCACACTGCCAGGTTTGTGGTGCTGCTTCCATGGGATCTGGTGTATTAGCCAGCCTGGATATGCAAGGTGCACAGGGGCGGGAGGGGCAGGATTAGCTTGCTTTGCCATAGGTGGTCCCCTGAAGGAGGGTCCCTGCAACACCGGGAGGGAGGCAGACCCGTCGGAGGGATGGATCCACAGAAGCACAGCATTGGGTGTTTGCATGGTGCAAGCAATTTGGGTGATGGTAACTTGTTCCCTTTGGAATTTTGTCTGGGGGATGGGAGAGGGATATGGCACTTGCCAGCACCTTTTTTTCCCTGCAGAGCTGAGCTCTGTCTCCCGGGACTCAACAACTCTCCCTCCCGGTGTCCTCTCACCCTCCCTGCTCTCTGAGAGCAGAGCTATTGACTTTTAACATTCCAGATGTTAAGTCCTGCTGGCTGTCAGAACTCATGCAGTCCAGCCCCTCTGTTTTTGCAAGGTAGACTTCAGGAGCTCTGCCTTGCACGGTGGGCTGCCTCTCCACCATCCCCGCTCCCTCCTGCCAGTCTGTGTAGCACTACCGCCTCTCCACCCTTCCTACCCTCTTCCATAGTCCTCTTGTCTATGCTTGGCTCCGGAGAGTCCCTTCTGCTAGTCTTCTGGAGGTTTTCTGGGTTATTTAGGCAGATATGGGGGGAATCTAAGTGATCAGCAGGACGAGGTGAGCCCAGCATCCTCCTATGCCACCATCTTCCTGCTTGTTGTAGTCTTTTGGGTTTTCCTCATAGAGTATTATTTAATCTGCAAATAGTGAACCTTTGACTTCTTCCTTGCCGATTTATTTCGTTTTGTTCTCTGATTGCTATGACTAGAATTTCCATTACTGTGTTAAATAACAATGGTGAGAGTGGTTATCCCTAACTTGTTCTGACTGCAGAAGTAAAGCTCTCAGTTTTCCCTATTGAGGATGATATTAACTGTGAGTCTTACATATATGACCTTTATGATGTTGAGGTATGTTCCCTCTATCCTTACTTTGCTGAGGGCTTTTATCAAGAGTGGATGCTGTATTTTGTCAAATGCTTTTTCTGCATATATTGAGAGGATCATATGGTTCTTATCCTTTCTTTTATTAATGTGGTATATTACATTGATTTGCAAATATTGAACCAGCCCTGCATACCAGGAATAAATCCCATTTGTGGTGAATAATTCTTTTAATGTACTGTTGGATTCAATTTGCTAGTATCATCTTGAGAATTTTTGCACCCATGTTCCATAGGGATATTTGCCTCTAATTCTTTTTAGTGGGGTCTTTGGTTTTGCAATCAAGGTAATGCTGGCCTCATAGAATGAATTTGGAACTTTTCCTTCCATTTTTTATTTTTTGGAATAATTTCAGAAGAATGGGAAATAACTCTTTTTTAAATGTCTGGTAGAATTCCCCTGGGAAACCATCTGGCCCTGGACTTTTGTTTATTGGGAGATTTTTGATCACTGATTCAATTTCCTTGCTGATTATGGGTCTCTTTAAAATTTCTATTTCTTCCAGTTTCAGTTTGGTAGTTTATATATTTCTAGGAAGTTATCCATTTCCTCCAGAATGCCCAATTTGTTGGCATATAATTTTTCATAATATTCTAATTTGTATTTTTGGTGTTGTGATCTTTCCTCTTTCATGATTTTATTTATTTGGGTCCCTTCTTTTTTCTTTTTGGTAAGTCTGGCTATGGGTTTATCAATGTTATTAATTCTTTCAAATAACATCCTCTTAGTTTTGTTGATCTGTTCTGTTTTGTTTTGTCTATATAATTTATTTTTGCTCTGATCTTTATTATTTCCCTTCTTGTACCACCTTCACACCTTATTTGATGTTCCATTTCTAACTCCTTCAGGTATAACATTAGGTTATGTATTTGAGACTTTTCTTGCTTCTTGAGGTAGTCCTGTATTGCTATAAATCTAAATTCATCCTCTCTTATGACTGCCTTTGCTGCATCCCAAAGTTTCTGGACTGTTAGGTTTCCATTTTCACTTGCTTCCATGTGTTTTTAATTTCTTCTTTAATTTCCTGGTTAACTCATTCATTCTATGGATGTTCTTTAACCTCCATGCATTGGTGGTCTTTCCAATTTCTTTTCTTGTGGTTGACTTCAAGTTTCGTAGTGTTTTGGTCAGAAATCATACATGGTATGACCTCATTCTTTTTGTATTTGTTTGACTCAGTATGTAGGCTATTCTAGAAAATGTCCTATGTGCCCTTGAAAAGAATGTGTAGTCTGTTGCTTTAAGATAATTGTTCTGAATATATCTGTTAAGTCCATCTGGTCCAGTATATCACTCAAAGCCATTGTTTCCTCTTTGATTTTCCACTTATATGATCTATTCATCACTGTGAATGGAGTGTTAAAGTTTCCTACTATTATTGTATTATTATCAATGAGACTCTTTGTTAGTTGTTAATTGATTTATGTATTTGGCTACTCCAAAGTTGGGGGAATAAATATTTACAGTTGTCACATCTTCTTGTTGTATAGACCCCTTTATTATGACATAGTGCCTTTCTTCATCTCTTGTCACTTGCCTGATATTAGTAGGGCTACTTTGGCTTTTTTTTTTTTTTTTTGACCTCCATATTATAATAGATGGCTCTCAATCTCACTTTCAATCTGGAGATGTCGTTAGGTATAAAATGAGTCTGTCTAGGAAAGCATATAAATGGGTCTTGTTTTTTATTCCATTCTGGTACCCTATGTCTTTTGATGGAGCATTTAGTACATTTACATTCAGGGTGGTTATTAATAGGTATTAATTAGTGCCACTGTATTATCTGTAAAGTCAGTGTTTCTGGAGATTTTCTCTGTTCCTTTCTAGTCTTTGTTGCTTTTGGTCTTTTTTTTTTTGCACCCAAAGAGTCCCCTTTAATATTTCTTGCAGAGCTGCTTTAGTGGTCATGAACTCCTTTAGTTTTCGTTTGTCTGGAAACACTTTATCTCTCCTGTTCTCCAGCCTTGTTGGATCAAGTATTCTTGGCTGCATATTTTTCCCATTCAGCATGTTGAATATATCATGCCACTACCTTCTGGCCTGCCAGGTTTCTGTGGTGAGATCTACTTCTAACCTTATTTGTCTTTCCTTGTAGGTTAGGGTTCTTTTCCCTTGCTTTCAGGATTATTTCCTTATCTCTGTATTTTGCAATTTTTACTAAAATATGTCTTGGTGTTGGCTGGATTTTATTGATTTTGATGTGAGTTCTGTGTGCCTCATGGATTTGGATGTCTGTTTACTTCCTCAGATTAGGAAAGCTTTCAGTTATAATTTGCCCAAATAAACCTTCTGCCCCCTTTTCCCCTCTCTTCTTCCTCTGGGACTCCAATGATAAAATGTTATCATGCCTTGTGAAGTCACTAAGTTCTCTAAGTCTATATTCATGATCCAACATTTTCCTTTCCCTCTTCTTCTGAGCTTCATTATTTTCTATAATTTTATCTTCTGTATTACTTATTCTCTGCTTTTTTCATCTTTGCGGTCATTACATCCAGGCAGTTTTTCATCTAGGTTATTGCACTTTTTTCTTTTTGGCCTGACTAGTTTTTAGGTCTTTTATCACTGTGATGTGAGACTCCCTGGTGTCTTCTATGCTTTCCTCAAGCCCAGCCAGTATCCTTATGATTGTTGTTTTAAATTCTAGTTCAGGCATAGATTATTTATATCTCTTTTGACTAGATCCCTAGCTGTGATCTCTTCTTGTTCTTTCCTTTGAGACGAATTCCTCCATGTTGGCATTTTGTTTAGGTCTCTGTCTTCTCTGTGTAGAAAGCCTGTTATGCTTCCTACTCCTAAGAGCAATTGCTATATTAAGAAGAGATCATATACTGTCCAGGGCCTGGTGCTTCAGGGGTATAGTGTTTCTGGGGTATGCTGTGTGCATTCGGCTGTTGTATTTGGCTGCTCTTTCCCCTCAGGTCAGTCTTTTGTAGAGTTTCTTCTTACTAAAATAGGGACTTTTTGGACCTTGTCCACTGTGCGGTGAGTTTTAATTAGGTGTGCTTTAGTCTGCTTGTTAAAAGAGGCTAGATCCTATTTCTCCTAGAGCTGAAGTTTTGCAGCCCTCTTTGTGTTGCTCTTCTGAGGGAAGGGCCCACTGCTATTCTGATTCTCAGCCACACTTGCCATAGTTAAGAAGCACCTACAGAGCACAAGGAGGCAGGGTTTGCTGTGAGAAGCTGGAGCCTCTACTGTGGGCACTGTGCTGCTCACTGAAGTCCCTCCATGTTGATGGGTGGGGGTGAAAATATCACCAACCAGGGGCTCCTGGGTGGCTCAGTCGGTTAAGCGTCCAACTTCGGCTTAGATCATGATCTCCAGGTCCGAGAGTTCAAGCCCTGCATCCGGCTCTGTGCTGACAGCTCAGAGCCTGGAGCCTGTTTCAGATTCTGTGTCTCCCTCTCTCTCTCTGCCCCTCCCCCTCTCACACTCTGTCTCTCTGTCTCTGAGAAATGAATAAACCTTAAAAAAAATTAAAAAAAAAAAAGAAGAAGAAAATGTTATCAGCCAGTTATTTCATTCCCAGAGAGGGGATATCATTCCCGCTGCTGTTCAGAAAACCTTCACAGGAAAGTGAAATCTCCCTTCATTTGTCCCAGACTTCCCTCAGATCCCTGCCTTCATCCTGTGTCCAAGCCATCTGACACCTGACGTAACATACTCCTACGCTTTATCTCAGGCACATCAGCTGGGTTTCAAAACTCCAAATTTTAGGTACCCAGCATGTCATTGACCCATGCTGATCCTCTGGGGGAAGATCTCGTCTCATTGTGGCTGGTGCCAGTTTGTCCCAGAAGGGCAACTGCATGAAGGTATAGGGGCTTGGAGTTTAAGGAAAAGGACATCAAAACACTAGCGTCCAGGTTAACTGTCCTTAGCAGGCATGTCTGCTCATATGCTCGTGAATGGGCAGCTCAGTGGCACCTCATGGCTCTTTTGTCCCTGTCAAGACAGTGCCACCTCTTCAGAGTACACTCCAAGAAGGGGAACCGTCTCTTTCAGAGTGACCCAGGAGATCATCAGACCATGCTGCACACTCTCGGGTTTTCTGCCTTCCTTCCCCAAAAGAGAACCTCTACACCCAGCAGGCTCCACTCAGTGATGACATAGACTTCTAAAACTTCAGACTTTGAACTCTGCTGCTTATAAAAATGTGCAATTATCGGGGCGCCTGGGTGGCGCAGTCGGTTGAGCGTCCGACTTCAGCCAGGTCACGATCTCGCGGTCGGTGAGTTCAAGCCCTGCGTCAGGCTCTGGGCTGATGGCTCAGAGCCTGGAGCCTGTTTCCGATTCTGTGTCTCCCTCTCTCTCTGCTCCTCCCCCGTTCATGCTCTGTCTCTCTCTGTCCCAAAAATAAATAAACGTTGAAAATAAAAATGTGCAATTATCATCCCCTCTTGTTTCCCCCATCAGTGGTTTTGGGGAAATGTTTTTCTTATGCAGTGCCAGGTGCTCTGTTCCCTCTGTCTCTCCTCCTCTCCCTTTCCTTGATCAGGCCTACCTCCCTTCTTCAGTACCAGCGATTCTTTTCTCTCTGCAGATCCCATCTCTGCACCTCCTATCTTCCATGATGTGGCCTCTTTTCTCCCTCTAGTTGTACAGTTGGTTCTCTCCATCCTCTGATTTCCTGAGTGTTCAGAATGATTTTATATTTATCTAGCTGTGTTTGAGGGACAAGGCAAGCATAGAGTCCTCCTACTATTCCACCATCTTAGCCTCTCCTCAGATTATTATATCGTCGTAATGTGTTGACCTCTTTATCATTATACAATAACCTTCTCTCTTTTTTATAATTTTTAGTTTAAGATATATTTTGTCTGATACAAATATAGCTATTCCTGCTTCTTATTTGGCTACCATTTGTTTGAAGTGTCTTTTTTCATGCCTTTACTCTCAGCCTATGTGTGTCTAAGGCTAAACAGAATCTCTTTTAGGCAACTTATTGCTGATATTTTTATTTATTTATTTATTTTAATTTATATATGAAATTTATTGTCAAATTGGTTTCCATACAACACCCAGTGCTCATCCCAAAAGGTGCCCTCCTCAATACCCATCACCCACCCTCTCCTCCCTCCCACCCCCCATCAACCCTCAGTTTGTTCTCAGGTCTCAACAGTCTCTTATGCTTTGGCTCTCTCCCACTCTAACCTCTTTTTTTTTTTTTTCTTCCCCTCCCCCATGGGTTCCTGTTAAGTTTCTCAGGATCCACATAAGAGTGAAATCATATGGTATCTGTCTTTCTCTGTATGACTTATTTCACTTAGCATAACACTCTCCAGTTCCATCCACGTTGCTACAAAAGGCCATATTTCATTTTTTCTCATTGCCACGTAGTATTCCATAGTGTGTATAAACCACAATTTCTTTATCCATTCATCAGTTGATGGACAGTTAGGCTCTTTCCATAATTTGGCTATTGTTGAGAGTGCTGCTATGAACATTGGGGTACAAGTGCCCCTATGCATCAGTACTCCTGTGTCCCTTGGATAAATTCCTAGCAGTGCTATTGCTGGGTCACAGGGTAGGTCTATTTTTAATTTTCTGAGGAACCTCCACACTGCTTTCCAGAGCAGCTGCACCAATTTGCATTCCCACCAACAGTGCAAGAGGGTTCCCGTTTCTCCACATCCTCTCCAGCATCTATAGTCTCCTGATTTGTTCATTTTGGCCACTCTGACTGGCGTGAGGTGATACCTGAGTGTGGTTTTGATTTGTATTTCCCTGATAAGGAGCGACGCTGAACATCTTTTCATGTGCCTGTTGGCCATCTGGATGTCTTCTTTAGAGAAGTGTCTATTCATGTTTTCTGCCCATTTCTTCACTGGGTTATTTGCTTTTCGGGTGTGGAGTTTGGTGAGCTCTTTATCGATTTTGGATACCAGCCCTTTGTCCGATATGTCATTTGCAAATATCTTTTCCCATTCCGTTGGTTGCCTTTTAGTTTTGTTGGTTGTTTCCTTTGCTGTGCAGAAGCTTTTTATCTTCATAAGGTCCCAGTAATTCACTTTTGCTTTTAATTCCCTTGCCTTTGGGGATGTGTCGAGTAAGAGATTGCTATGGCTGAGGTCAGAGAGGTCTTTTCCTGCTTTCTCCTCTAAGGTTTTGATGGTTTCCTGTCTCACATTCAGGTCCTTTATCCATTTTGAGTTTATTTTTGTGAATGGTGTGAGAAAGTGGTCTAGTTTCAACCTTCTGCATGTTGCTGTCCAGTTCTCCCAGCACCATTTGTTAAAGAGACTGTCTTTTTTCCATCGGATGTTCTTTCCTGCTTTGTCAAAGATGAGTTGGCCATACGTTTGTGGGTCTAGTTCTGGGGTTTCTATTCTATTCCATTGGTCTATGTGTCTGTTTTTGTGCCAATACCATGCTGTCTTGATGATGACAGCTTTGTAGTAGAGGCTAAAGTCTGGGATTGTGATGCCTCCTGCTTTGGTCTTCTTCTTCAAAATTACTTTGGCTATTCGGGGCCTTTTGTGGTTCCATATGAATTTTAGGATTGCTTGTTCTAGTTTCGAGAAGAATGCTGGTGCCATTTTGATTGGGATTGCATTGAATGTGTAGATAGCTTTGGGTAGTATTGACATTTTGACAATATTTATTCTTCCAATCCATGAGCAGGGAATGTCTTTCCATTTCTTTAAATCTTCTTCAATTACCTTCATAAGCTTTCTATAGTTTTCAGCATACAGATCCTTTACATCTTTGGTTAGATTTATTCCTAGGTATTTTATGCTTCTTGGTGCAATTGTGAATGGGATCAGTTTCTTTATTTGTCTTTCTGTTGCTTCATTGTTAGTGTATAAGAATGCAACTGATTTCTGTACATTGATTTTGTATCCTGCAACTTTGCTGAATTCATGTATCAGTTCTAGCAGACTTTTGGTGGAGTCTATCGGATTTTCCATGTATAATATCATGTCATCTGCAAAAAGTGAAAGCTTGACTTCATCTTTGCCAATTTTGATGCCTTTGATTTCCTTTTGTTGTCTGATTGCTGATGCTAGAACTTCCAGCACTATGTTAAACAACAGCGGTGAGAGTGGGCATCCCTGTCGTGTTCCTGATCTCAGGGAAAAAGCTCTCAGTTTTTCCCCGTTGAGGATGATGTTAGCTGTGGGCTTTTCATAAATGGCTTTTATGATCTTTAAGTATGTTCCTTCTATCCCGACTTTCTCAAGGGTTTTTATTAAGAAAGGGTGCTGGATTTTGTCAAAGGCCTTTTCTGCATCGATTGACAGGATCATATGGTTTTTCTCTTTTTTTTTGTTAATATGATGTATCACGTTGATTGATTTGCAAATGTTGAACCAGCCCTGCATCCCAGGAATGAATCCCACTTGATCATGGTGAATAATTCTTTTTATGTGCCGTTGAATTCGATTTGCTAGTATCTTATTGAGAATTTTTGCATCCATATTCATCAGGGATATTGGCCTGTAGTTCTCTTTTTTTACTGGGCCTCTGTCTGGTTTAGGAATCAAAGTAATACTGGCTTCATAGAATGAGTCTGGAAGTTTTCCTTCCCTTTCTATTTCTTGGAATAGCTTGAGAAGGATAGGTATTATCTCTGCTTTAAACGTCTGGTAGAACTCCCCTGGGAAGCCATCTGGTCCTGGACTCTTATTTGTTGGGAGAATTTTGATAACCGGTTCCATTTCTTCGCTGGTGATGGGTCTGTTCAAGGTTTCTATTTCCTCCTGATTGAGTTTTGGAAGAGTGTGGGTGTTCAGGAATTTGTCCATTTCTTCCAGGTTGTCCAATTTGTTGGCATATAATTTTTCATACTATTCCCTGATAATTGTTTGTATCTCTGAGGGATTCGTTGTAATCATTCCATTTTCATTCATGATTTTATCTATTTGGGTCATCTCCCTTTTCTTTTTGAGAAGCCTGGCTAGAGGTTTGTCAATTTTGTTTATTTTTTCAAAAAACCAACTCTTGGTTTCGTTGGTCTGCTCTACAGTTTTTTTAGATTCTATATTGTTTATTTCTGCTCTGATCTTTATTATTTCTCTTCTTCTGCTGGGTTTAGGCTGCCTTTGCTGTTCTGCTTCTATTTCCTTTAGGTGTGCTGTTAGATTTTGTATTTGGGATTTTTCTTGTTTCTTGAGATAGGCCTGGATTGCAATGTATTTTCCTCTCAGGACTGCCTTCGCTGCGTCCCAAAGCAGGATTGTTGTATTTTCATTTTCGTTTGTTTCCATATATTTTTTAATTTCTTCTCTAATTTATTGCTGATATTTTTAAAAGTCAACTCACCCATTCTATGTATTTTAATTGGAGAATTTAAGCTATTTACATTTAAAGTAATTATTAATACATAATGACTTACAGCTGCTATTTTGTTAATTGTTTTCTAATTGTAGATCCATTTCTTATTCCTTATCTTGATGACTTTTCTCTGTATGTTTTGATAACTTTAGGTATCAGTATGATTTCAATTTTTTATCAGGTTCTTTTGTGTAAATACTACAGGATTTTCCCTTATGATTACAATGAGGTTTATATAAAATATCTTAAACATAATACCCAAGTTTAAACTAATTACAAATTAACATTAGTAGAAATAAAAAAAAAAAAACTTTACACTTTTACTTTTCTTTCACCTCACATTTTAGGTCATTGCTTTTACAATTTACATTTTTTAAGAAAAATATTGTGTAACTAATAACATAATATTGTAGTTATGGCTATTTTTACTTTGTTCTTTTTTTTTTTTAATTTTAAACTAGGGTTTTAAGTGAATTATGTACCACCATTACCATATTGCAGAATCTAACTATGATTATATATTTACCATTAACAGTGAGATTTATGCTACCTTTTTATGTTGTTATAATGTTAATTAGCATTCTTTTACTTCAAATCAAAGAACTCCCTTTAGCATTTCTTATGAGACTGGTGGTAATGAACTTTCTCAGATTTTGTTTGGGAGACTATTTTTCCCTCATTTCTGAAAAATAACTTCTTCATGTGTACAATGTTTGGTTGAGAGTTTCTATTTTGATTATGTCAGCCTATTCTTATGTCAGCAGAAGATATGTCAGTGTGTATATCTTTTCAAATTAGTGCTTTCATTTTCTGCAGATAAATACCCAGACATGGAATTCCTGGATTAAGTGGTAGTTCTGTTTTCAAGGTTTCAGGAACCTCCATAATGTTTTCCACAATGACTGTATTCCCACCAGCAGTGCACAAGATGTTCCTTTTCTTCACAAGATCACCAACACTTATTTCTTGTCTTTTTGACACTAGCCATTTGGACAGGTGTGAAGTGATATCTCATTGTGGTTTTGATTTGTATTTTCCGGGTGATTAGTGATACTGAGCATGTTTTCATGTGTCTCTTGGCCATATTAATGCCTTTTTTGTAAAAATATCCATTCAGTTATGTTTTTAAGTTGGATTCTTTAATTTTTGTGTGTTGAGTTGTATGAGTTCTTTACATATTTTAGATATTAACCTCTATGGAATATATCATTTGCCAATATCTTCACCATTTGGCAGAGTGCATTTTCATTGTGTGAATTCCTTTACTGTGCAAAGGCAAAGGCTAATTTCTATCTGATAATTCATTATTAATGCATAGAAACACACCAGATTTCTTTATATTAATTTTGCATCCTACAACTTTACTGAATTAATTTATTCTAATAGGTTTTTGGTGGGCTTTTTATAGTTTTTCATATCTAGTATCATGTCATGACAGTTTTACTTCCTTCTTAACAACTTGGATGTTTTTATTTTTTTCTTTTCTGATTGCTCTGTCTAGGACTTCCAGTACTATGTTTGATTAAAACTGTGAGAGTGGGCATCTTCATCTTGCCTCTGACCTTAGAGGAAAATTTTTCAGCTTTTCACCATTGAGTATGATATTAGGTCTGGGTTTGTCACATGTAGCCTTTATTATGTTGAGATATGTTTTCTTTATACCTAGTTGTTGAGAGTTTTTTTATCATGAATTGATGTTGAATTTTGTCAAGTGCTTTTGAGATGATCACCTAATTTTGATCCTTCATTTTGTTATTATGTTGTTTTCTGTTGATTGATTTGCAGATGATAAACCATCCTTACATCCCTGAATAAATCCCACTTAATCATGGTGTATGATTCTTTTAATATATTGTTGAATTCGGTTTTCTAATATTTTGTTGAGGATTATTTCATTGATGTCCATCAGGAATGTTGGCCTGTAATTTTCTTTTTTTTTCTTTCTTTCTTTCTTTCTTTCTTTCTTTCTTTCTTTCTTTCTTTTTAAATCTCTGGTATCAGAGTAATACTGCCTTGTAGAAACAATTTGGAACCTTTACTTTGTCTTCTACTTTTTGTTCTTTTTTTTTTTTTTTTAACGTTTATTTTTGAGACAGAGAGAGACAGAGCATGAAGGGGGAAGGGTCAGAGAGAGGGAGACAGAATCTGAAACAGGCTCCAGGCTCTGAGCTGTCAGCACAGAGCCTGACGCGGGGCTCGAACTCATGGACCGCGAGATCATGACCTGAGCCGAAGTCGGCCACTTAACCGACTGAGCCACCCAGGCGCCCCTGTCTTCTACTTTTTGAAATAGTTTGAGAAAGATAGATAATAACTCTTTTTAAATGTTTGGTGTTTGGTAGAAATAACCTGTGAAGTTGTCTGATCCTGGATTTTTGTTTGTTGGGAGTTCTTTAAATTTTCTTTTTAATTACTGATTTAATTTTATTACTAGTAATTAGTCTGTTCATATCTTCCTGATTAAGTCTTAGAAGACTGTGTGTTTCTAGGAATTATCCATTTCTTCTAGGTTGTCCCAATTGTGGTCATCTAACTGTAGTAGTCTGTTACAAACCTTCACATTTCTGTGATGTCTGTTCTAATTTCTCCTCTTTCATTTCTGATTTTATTTGGCCCCTCTCTTTTGTTTTTTCCTTCATGAGTCTGGCTAAAGATTTATAATTTTGTTAATCTTTTCAAAGAAACAATTATTAGCTTAATTGATAATTTCAATTTTATTTATTTACACTCATCTTTATTATTTCCTTCCTACTAATAATTTTGGGCTTTGTACTTTTCTTTTTTTTTCTAGTTTAACTTTAGGTTTTGGTTAGGTTGTTTTATTTATTTTTTTTTTAATTTTTTTTTTCAACGTTTATTTATTTTTGGGACAGAGAGAGACAGAGCATGAACGGGGGAGGGGCAGAGAGAGAGGGAGACACAGAATCAGAAACAGGCTCCAGGCTCTGAGCCATCAGCCCAGAGCCCGATGCGGGGCTCGAACTCACGGACCGCGAGATCGTGACCTGGTTGAAGTCGGACGCTTAACCGACTGCGCCACCCAGGCGCCCCAATGGTTAGGTTGTTTTAGATCTTGTTTCTTTTGTGACAGGTCTGTATTGCTATGTATTTCTCCCTTAGAACTTCTTTTGGAGAATCCCATAAATTTTGGAACATTGTGTTCCCATTTTCACTTGTATGGAGGTGAAATTTTATTTTGTTTTTGATTTACTGACCCATCGACTGTTTAATAGCATGTTGTTTAGCCTCCACATGTTAGTGTTTTTTCTAGTTTTTCTTGCAACTGATGTCTAGTTTCATACCATTGTGGTCAGAAATGATACTTGATTTTTCAATCTTCTTAAATTATTGATACTTGTTTTGTGGCATGTAATTTATCCTGGAAAATTTTTCGATATGTAATTGAAAAAAAAAGTGTATTCTGCTTTTTGGGGATGGAATTTTTGGTATATATCTATTAAGTGCATCCTTTCTAATGTGTCACTTAAGGCCATTGTTTCCTTATTGATTTTTATGTTTAATCTATCCACTGATATAATTCAGGTGGAAAAGTCACCTACTGTTATTGTATTATCAATTTCTGCCTTTATTACTGTTAATATTTGCTTTATGTATTGAGGTGCTTCTGTATTGGGTGTATAGATATTGCAACTGTTATATCCTCTTGTTGAATTATATGACACCCTTTTGTGTCTCTTACTAGTCTTAAAGTTTATTTTGTCACAGATATGAAATGCTACTGCAGCTTTCTTTATCTTTTCATTTGCATGAAATATTTTTTTTCCAGCCCTTCACTTTATGCATTGTTTTCCTAATGTTAATTGTGTTTTCTTATAGTTCATAAACTTCCTTTAGATGTTCTGAATTTTTTGTCTAATGTTCCATAGATCTCCCTTTTTTTAGAGTCAGTTATTGGAGTTTCATTGGTACTATCAAAGTTACCTTATTTTTCATTATCTTTGATTTCTTATATTGATATCCATGCATTTGAGCCATTGCCCTCCTCTTCCAGTCTTTACAGGTTTGCTTTGGCAAAGACAGTTTTTCACAAATCAGCTCAATTTGGGTTTCTGGGTGTGTCTGCTGGTAATGTCCTTGGACCTGATAATGTATGTGTTTTTTTGTTTTTTGTTTTTTGGTTTTTTTTGACAAGGCTACTGTTTGAGCTTTGACAACTAGGGACTATATGTTTTACCACTGGCTGTGAACAGTTAGATAGGACTATTGGCTTGGTTCCCTACCCAACTGAGGCTATATGATGGGCTCTGTGGTGGTCTGGATTCTCTAGTCAGGCTTACTAGATGGTTGGAACTATATTCAGTAGGAGATGAACCTGTGAATTAGCTTCTGTGCTCTGTTAGGGCATCAGAACAGGACCCCCAATGTGTAAACCTCATTGTTCGCGGGAGCTGAATTAGGCCTGAGTGTGCCCTGAATTCCCTGGTCAGGTGAGGCCATTGGTTTTGCTGTGTAGATTGTGGAAGCCACAGGCTGTGCCCTCCATTCAAGTGCTACTATATGTAGTGCTGTTGAATGGGCTTGCAGCTTCCCATGTGCTCTGGTTAGGTTCCCTGTTCAGATATGGAATAGGGCAGCTCTGCACCCCAATGAGGTCCCTGGTTAGAGTGCACCCTGACTTGGTTCTGCAGATAAGCAAAACCTCCAGTTGGGACTACTACTTGGGTATTGCAAGTATAAATTTGGTCTACCAAGATTCATGTGCTGGTTGTTGCAAGCCTCTCCCCTTCTGAGATACAGTCAGATTCCCAGTAGTTGAGCCCTAGAGATTGTCCTCAATCCCTATGGTATGAGATCAAAGTAAGGACTCCTACAAAGCAGCCCACAATGCTGGGGTGGGGGTGTGTGCTAGGTTCTCTTCTCCCACTAGAAGACCTGGAGCTCTTTGCCCTGGAGACCTCTCCATGAAGTTCTGGGTTGACATAGTAGAGGAGCAATGTGGTCAAATGTAGCTGCATTTCTTACCCTTATAATTGTCTGTCTTGGTCTCTGTGGTGCAGGGAGGGTGCTTCAGTCACCTTATGTTCTCAGATTCTCCCCGTGGTGTATTGTTCTTGAGTAGTTGCTGGCTGTTTTTCTTGTGTTAAGGAGCAAAGTCAGGAACAACCTATGTCACCATATTAGTGGCATTACTCCCTTCAGAAAACCTATTTTACAACTCTGTGAATGTAAGATAACAGATAATAAAGCAAAGTGATTCTTATATAAGTTTATTGACTTACCTTCATCTCCCCCAACCTCTCTCTGCCACCCTAAAAAAAAACCCATTTGCCTTCATGTCCATAATCATTTCAATATTCTCAATGCATAAATGTGTATGTTTCAGAGATTCTTTTTGAAATTATGTAGAAATGAAGACCCCCAAGTGAGAAAAAATAGAGGTTATCTATTTAAAGTTTGCTATATCATGGTAGGCAGCCTCCATGACTTGATTTTGGTAGACTAAAAGCCAAGCAGGATATTCAGGAAGTTTTATAGTGAAAAAAGGGAAGAATGGAGGTTGTTGGCAGTGAGAAAACAGAGGTGGACTAACTTAAATTGGGGTTTCTTTTGTGATTGGTTTAGATGGAATTTTTGGCTATCTTAGGTTTGCCTTGAGTTGGAAGTGGGGACAAAATTTAGGGAAGTTGGCAGTCATTGATCAAGTTCTGGCTGGTCTGAGACTGTGATTTGGCTTTCCAGACTGCTGCAGATGTTCTGAATGACATTTCTACTGTCATATATGGCCAGCCATTGTTTGCATCTTCAGTTTCTAATACTGCCTGTTAGTTATTCTCTTACTTGAGAGAGGTTAACCAATTTAGGGAAAGCTATATATGTAGATCTTTACCAGACAGGGATTCTTTAGTTACCTCCCTAGTCACTGTATTGCAAGTTCTTCTTGACCTTTATGTTGTTGTGTAAACATGGTGATTATCTAATGAGAGCAGCTGTGCTGAAGTAGTTAAGAATGAATAGAATGCAACAGACCAACATCATTAGCACTGATAAGGTCCCTTCCAATAAGGTTCCAGAGCAAATTATTTCTGATGCCTTTCTTAGTCTATGAGATGTTGAAGATAATAAAAAAGATGCTTAGGAAGATTCTGTGGGAAGGCAATCCTAACCTTTTGGTGATAATCTTTTGCAGTATTTTGCTATGTCAGTGTGGAGCAGGACAGAGGCCAGTAATGAAGATGAAATTCCTAAATTCATGGTAATTATAGTTACCAATTTATAATCAGAAAATTTTTAAGGTGTATGAAAAGCTTTACTTTTATTTTACACTTCTCTGCACTTTTTGATATTTTGAAATAAAGTACATTACAGAGCATATATAGATGATGTGGGGTAGCCTTATTTTTTAAAACTTTTTACACATTTCTGGAAATTTCTTTTTTTTTTTTCCTCTCAAGTTTTTATTTAAATTCTAGTTAGTTAACAAAATAGTGTAATATTGGTTTCAGGAGTACAATTTAGTGATTCATTGCTTGCATATAACACTCAGAAAATTGATACAGTGCTTATATAGCCATAAGTGGCAGTACCTTGGTCAAGAGAACCAAAAGTTTCTAAAATTGTGCTAGTTTTAAATTAAGGATGTCATTATTTCTTTCATCTTTTTAAAGATTGTGGATGGTAAAGACACAGTACTTTTTGAATATACAAGAATAATACCCTTAGGTTTTGTGCCTTGGCCGTTTGATAGAAAAATTGATATTCCCCAGGCTGAAAATACAAAATCAAGCATTATTTCAGTGACTGTAAGAGCTATAGCTTTTCAGCAAGGAAGTACTTTAGTCCATCCCCAAAATAGACCCACAATCACTAAACCATATTCAAGTTTCAGAGAAGATAAAGCTGGATAAAATCCACATGGCTACGTTCAAGGGGAAGACTCAAGATTCTGATTCCTGGCCATGACCTCCTTTTGCAATTTTTTGAGGATTATATTTTTGACAGTTGATCCACAACTTAAAAGTAACCTCAGATTTTAAACAATATTTCTCCACAAATGTAGATTTAACAAACACAATTTGTCTATGCCATGATGAGTAGTTTCACGAAGAAATCTATTTAATCAACTGTTACCTCTAGGTAACTATTTTGAGTATCATCTTTACTTTTTCCATTCTTCCATCTCAAAATAAGGGGGTAAATGTTGATATTTTTAATGGCTTCCTTGAATCCCTCCACAGATTTATCCTCTGAGCGTTTAGATAGCATCATAACCTTGGTTAGGGCTGCTTGTTTGGCATAGTGCTCTGCTAGCCATTTACCTTAGTTTTTATACTCTTTTTGCAGGGGCCTCAACCCTCATAATAGCCATTTCTATAGGAAGTTGGAGCGCATCTAAAAGTTTCTGTTGACCATTTTTGAGAGTTCTAGCAATGATGAAAACCTTCCTTTGTTTCCAAAACACCCAGAGTCATTTATTACTCTAAAAACACATATACTATCTGGGTGTATGATTATTCTGATTGTTTTTGGCTACTCGACAAGCTCTAGTAATTGCAATAATTTCTGTCATTGGGACTGATTTTACTTTCGGTTCAGGACTGTGGCCTAAAGAGGGCTTTCAATCAGTGATAGCACATTCTGCTTGATAAACTCCAGTTTTAGTTTTGAAATATAATCCATTAATAAGTAATATTAGGTCAGGGTTTTCAATGGTAGTCTCTAATAAATCTGAGCAAGGTAGTGAAAGTTTCCTATTTGAGGTTGCATACAGTTTGCTTTCTTCTGGTAGGTACAAGAAGGTGGTGGGGTTCAGGGTGCTACAGTGGTAAATATTGATGTAAGCAAGCAAGAAAGAGAAACTTGGAAGAGGTTAATCAACTAGCTGAAAAGTATTGTGTGTTCCCAATTATCAGTGATGTCTGTACTGCATAGAACCATCAGATTCAATGGGAGACCTAAACCTAGTTCAGCAGAAATACCAACAAAATTTTCAGTGGCACTATTTCCCTAAGACAAGGTGGATAAGATTTGGCAACCAAGTAAAGAGTAAGAACGTAGTAAACAATTTTTATTTTAAAATACTTTATTTTTTAGAGCAGTTTCATGTTTACAAAATTAAGTGGAAGGTACAAAGATTTTCCACATAACCTCTGCTCCCTCTCATGCAGTCTCTGCCATTATAAACATCAATTACCAGAATGGTACATGTTTACCCAGGATGAACTTAAATTGACATCATAATCACCCAGGATGAACTTAAATTGACATCATAATCACCCCAAGTCCAAGCCCACCTTGGAGTTTATTCATGGTGTTGTGAATTTGTTGGACGAATGTAAAATGACATACCTATCATTATAGTATCCAACAGAATATTTTCATTGCCTCCAAATTTCTCTGTGCTCTGCCTATTTCATTTCCCCCCCACCATTACACTGGGAAACCATTGGTCTTTTTGCCATCTCCAGAATATCATATAGTTGGGATCATATAGCATATAGCCTTTTCAGCTTGGCTTATTTCACTTAGTAAGATGTACTTAAGATTTTCTCATGTCTTTTCATAACTTCATAACTCATTTCTCTGTAGTGCTGAAGAATATTTCATTGTATGGTTGTACCTCAGTTTATTTATCCATGCACTTACTGAAGGATGTTGTCATTGATTCCAAGTTTTGGCATTATGAATAAAGCTTTTATACAGGCTGTGTAGATTTTTGTGTAGATAAGTTTTCAATTCCCTTGGGTAAATACCAAGGAGAGTGATTGCTTTTATGGTAAGAGTATGTTTAGTTTTGTGAGGAACTACCAAATTCTTTCCAAAGGGGGTTTCTCATTTTGCATTCCCACCAGCAAGGTCTGAAAGCTCCTGACATTGCCAGCACTTGACATTGTCAGCCTTCCAGATTTTGGTTATTCTAAGAGGTGTGTAGTGGTATCCAGTCGTTTCAATTTGTATTTCTATTAAATGACGTGGAATATCTTCCTATAAGCTTATTTGATATATGTATATCTTCTATGGTAAAGTGTCTTTAAAAATATTTTGCGTAATTTTTAATTGAGTTGTTTATTGTTGAATTTTAAGATTCTTGGTATATACTGGATAACAGTCCTTTATCAGATGTGTCTTTTAAAAATAATTTCTCCCAATCTATGACTAGTCTTTTCATGTAACAGAAGTTTTTAATTTTAGCTTATCAATTATTTCTTTCATGGGTTGATTTCTACTATGTTATCTTACAGGGGTTTTAGTGTTGGGCATTTTAATTTAGGTCTACTTTGAATTAATTTTTGTGAATGATAAAAGGTCTGCATCTAGTTGTTTTATTGTTGTGCTGTTTGTTTTTGCATTGGATATCCAGTTGTTCAAGCTTCATTTGTTGAAGAAACTATGTTTTTCCTTGTATTTCTTTTGCTTCTTTGTCAAATATAAGTTCACTATATTTCTAAGGATCTATTTCTGAGCTTTCCATTCTGTTCCATTGATTGATTTATCTATTCTTTCACCAATACCAAACTGACTTGATTACCACAGCTTTAGAGTAAATTTTGACTTTGGGTAGTGTCATTCTCCCAACTTAGTTCTTCACTTTCAAAATTATATTGGCTATTCTGAGTCTGTTGCCTTTCCATATAAACTTCAGGATTAGTTTGTTGATATCCATAAAATAATTTTCTGAGATTTGACTGGGATTGCATCAAATCTATATAGATTAAGGTGAGAAGAATTGATATCTGACTCTTGAGTCCTCTTAGCCACACCTATGGAATATTTCTCATTTAGTTTTCCTTTGATTTCATTAATCAGGGTTTTATGGTTTCCTTTACGTAGGTCTTGTACATATTTCTATAGATTTATACCTAATATTTAATTGTGGTGGGTACTAATGTAAATTGTATTTATTTCAAATTCCACTTGTTAATTACTGGTATATAGGAAAGCAATTGACTTTTGTATATTAATTTTATATACTAAAACCTTGTTACAACCATTAATTTGTTCCAGGAGCTTTTTGATTGATTCTCTTGGATTTTCTACATAGATGATAATGTCTTCTATGAACAAATAAAGTGCTATATCTTCAGTTTTAGGAGGCCTGTTTTTGTTGGGCTATTTACTCCCAGTTCAATACTTCCGTTTTGTTATTGGTTATCATTTGTTGGTGATTGGTCCTTAACGTTGATGGAATCAGACCATTCCTTTCATCCACTTTTGCTCTTTTCTGTTTCTGTTTTGTGTTATGTTGTCTAAAAGTGCTGCTTGTCATAAAAAGAAGAACCACAGAATAGAACATAGGTACAGGTCCCATCAACCTGTTGTTTGAGCTTCTTTCACAAACTGGTGAATATGAGGTTTTCACTGGACTGGCATCCATTTGTACAAACTTTACTGTGGGTCATCAATAAAATGATGAGATTCTCCTTCTATTTTGATTACTTTGTCCAAAGAGCTTGGCTTTTATACAGAGAGAGCATTTTCTCTGGTTTTCCCTCACCAAGAGAAACTTTTAGTCTATGTTTTCAGAGGTGGTTGACCATCAGGTTGAGTGCCCACAGTGACACTGACCCAACAGTCCAGAACAACATGGCACAAGGGGCTATTATGGTACTGCAGCTGGTCAGAGGTTGGATTCCATCTCAGTGAGCAGTGCAGGTCCTATCTTAGTGGAACTCCCAGGAAAACTGTGGGAATAAACAAAGGCCACACAAATTAGAACAGAGACTATTTATTCAGAGCTTGTTAAATTAAAGGGAGTCAGTCATCATCACTTACAGTTGGCAGAGACTCAAAGGCAGTAAGGTGAGTGGGAAAGCTTTATAGAAGGAAAGACTTCAGTTGTGCCTAGCAGTGGGTTGTTGGCGTAAAACTGCAGGTGGGATATTTGGCTCTTTCTAGTTGGTCAGGAGTTGGAAGTAGAAGTAAAAATTAGGGAAGCTGGCAGGCGTTGACAAATACCGACCCTTCTCGGCTGATGGAGGTTGTGATTTGGCTTCTTAGGCTGGTTGATGCAGAGGTTTGGGGTCATAGTATCACTGTCATGTATGATATGGCCATTGTCCATTTGTATAATCAGTCTCTCAATTATAACATCCATGTGTTTCCCTCATAACTTAAAATCTTAAACTTGTTAGTTTTAATATTTGTATGAGAATCATGACTTTGCTTTTCAATAATTATCCTTTAATAATACACTTTCCAGGGGTGCCTGGGTGGTTCAGTCGGTTAAGTGTCCAACTTCGGCTCAGGTCATGATCTAGCACTCTGTGAGATCGAACCCTGCATTGGGCTCTGTGCTAACAGCTCAGAGCCTGGAGCCTGCTTCAGATTCTCAAACATTCTTTAAAAATTAAAATAAATACACTTGCCAAAACATAACTTCTATGTCTCCCCAGGTTCAGTCAGGATCTTCTGTAATGAACACTCTATCTTTCTGCTCCAGGGCTTAAAACTCTTTGATAGCTCCTCCTGCCTATAGTATAAAATTGAAACATGTTATCCTATTATCCAAAAGTTTTCTGAGATTCAACTCTTTCTTTTCTCTCCAGTGTCATTTTTTGACACACATCCCTGCTTGCTCCCTCTGTGACCAAGTGAATTATTTGCCAATACTCTTGGAGTGTTTGCTACCTCCAAAATTTTATGGATGTTCAAATATTCTTTTTTCCTAGAATGTTGTCCTCCTCCTTCTACACAATCAATTTTGCCTTTTTTTTTTTTAAGAATAAAACTATTCTGGGGCGCCTGGGTGGCGCAGTCGGTTAAGCGTCCGACTTCAGCCAGGTCACAATCTCGCGGTCCGTGAGTTCGAGCCCCGCGTCGGGCTCTGGGCTGATGGCTCAGAGCCTGGAGCCTGTTTCCGATTCTGTGTCTCCGTCTCTCTCTGCCCCTCCCCCGTTCATGCTCTGTCTCTCTCTGTCCCAAAAATAACTAAAACGTTGAAAAAAAAAAAAAAAAAAAAGAATAAAACTATTCTGACCTCTACTCCCAGGTAGAATTAACCATGTTCCAATTTGTATATTTTACATGTCAGTACATCTGCCAAGACAACCAACAGTTCATAGCAGGTTTTCTTTTTCATATCTGCCTCTAAGATCTCCTTAAAGGACCAAAGTCTGTGTCTTAGTGACTTCCAGTGTGAGGCACAAGATAGAAATTAAGTCATTGATTGCTGAAGGAACAAATGAAGGAAGAAACTCTTGTTCATAGTACCAACACATCATAGCAAGAATTAAATTAATTAGATATCTTCCTAAGCACTGACTAGAAATAACTGCACTAATAGAAATAGAAAATTTTGTTGGAAGAAAGGGGCTGGAGAACCAGAGGAAAAAAATAATTAAGACTGGAAAGCAAGAGAGGAATTTTGAAGAAGGGAGTGAAATGTTAAGATAAAAAGATGAAAGCAAAAACAGAAAACAAAACAGGTTATACTTTAGCATTTTTATAATATCCCAACCTTTTAATATAATCAAAAAGGTATCTGGCTGTCTTTCATATACTGGCGAGGAAACATTTCCTCTTCTGTATTCATATATCCTTCATGATTATCATCTCTTGGTCAAAAACTTCCAACAGTTTATTTTATATTCTGTTTGTGAGAATACTATCATTCAGTTCCATTGTGTTTCTGGAAGTATCCAGCCAAATGCCTCATCTCAAACTTTACCTGAATTCTACCTAATTTTTACCTTTTTCTGTAACTGGATGAGCTATTGGTAAGGCTTGTTTACTTCTTTTGTGAACAACTCTTCTGTGTTATCCTAGCTATTCTGTTTTTTAAACCAGAAAGGCCATTCAGCAGTTAACAGAATAGCCTTTTATTATGCCTTTACATATAGCCCTTAGTTCTGTGAATAGTTTTTAATGTAGTTAAAGCTACAGTGTCAATCGATATTTTATTATTATTAATGTTTATTTACTTATTTATTTTGAGAGATAGAGCATGAGTGGGGGAGGGGCAGACAGTGAGAGAAAGAGAATCCCAAGCAGGCTCTGGGCTGTCAGTGCACAGCCCTATTTGAGGCTCTATCTCATGAACTGTGAGATCATGACCTGAGCTGAAATCAAGAGTCAGACTCTCAATGAACTGATCCACCCAGGTGCCAATATGTATTATTGATAATAAGTTTGCCTAGATGGGCAAGGCAATGTTTAGAACTAGACTTACGGTAAAATCCAATTCTTAACATTCAACAAAATGCTAATGTTTTAACTGAAACTGATAAAGAAGTGGAAGAATAGCTATAATTTCCAGCATATAATTAGCAAAGTATTTCATGAAGTAATTGACTATAGTTCTCAGTTTTCATATCAGTCTTCCTTATGAAACTTTACCATAAAAAGTAAAAAAAAAAAATCTCCTTAATTTTGCCAACTATTCTTTTTCATTTCACATAACCAATTGTTGGTTATGTGAATTGTTGGCTCTTAGAAAAAATTATATTTAAAATTAAATATGGCCTGTAAACATATAGGCCACACCACCAGATAGTGGTAAAACAGTATAGTAATTAACTTCTTAGGGGGTCTCTTTATTACCTGGGTGAGTTAAGTTTCTCTTGTTCTAAGTATTAGAAACCAACCTGAAAGCTTAAAAAGAAATGACAAAACAGTGCAGGCATAGATCTTGAAATTCAGTGTCAGACATTTAACTAGTCATGAGGAAGAACTGAAAATGGGTAATTGAAAAGCTGGTGGGACCCCTGGAAATATACTCTGTTTCCCTCTTTACTCCTTTCTGGATTTCTACTATATCTACATAGAGTGACTTTCCACTTTGTAGTACGCACAGCTACATCTACTTACTAATGAATTCTGAGTTGACATGTCACAGACTCAGGACATGAAAATGCTTGATTCTCTCTTGGCCCTGCTTCAACTGGGAGCATTCTGGAGAAGCATAAGCCCAGGTGCCCGTCCCTGGTCCTGTCAACTGTGATTGTGGGTTGTGGTCACTGTGAACAAATACGGCTGCTAGGAAGCTGTGTTTGTTAAATTGAAGGGGTGGTTAGAGAGGCTAATTAAGGAAGGTATTGGAGACATGGCAGACATGCAAAAAGGTATATACTATGCCCACCCCTTTTCAACCTATCCAAAGATTTTCATGTTTTATTTTAGGTGTTTTAATATTAACATGATGTAAGATAGAAGCGGACATATTTCATCCTTTTTTTTCCTAACACTTTTATTTGGTTAAATTACAATGTTGTGCTGAATACTCCAGAGGATCCAAATACTGACAGGATCTCAATGCTTCTCTTCACCTATATTATAGCTACTTTAGAAACATAACATATGTATAATATATATAAGTATAAAAGTTTGTTAGGCATCACAGAAAAGACTAGAAATACCTTCTAACTTTCATTGCTCTTCTTTCTGGGTGTTCTTGAACCTTTTTATCTCCCTCTTTGTCTTGAATAAGGGAATTATTGAGCTGGGTGTGAGGTGAAGATTCCATCTATGTCTTCAGGTTTTTTATTCTGTAGAACACCAACGTGGAGGCCGTATTCTTCACAGATGTTTCTCTGAGGAAATTGCACCTGTAATTCCATCTTGGTGTCAACATCCTACAAGACACAAAATGCCACATCCACGCAGCCAAAAGGTCTTTCGGAGTGGCAATAATTCTCCCTTTTCCTTTTGTATATTTAATTGTAAAGAAGGTAGTGTTTTGAGATGAAGACACATTTGGAGGAAGATCCAGATCTCACCTTGCTAAAAAGAAAGTGGACTTCCCGGGGCGCCTGGGTGGCGCAGTCGGTTAAGCGTCCGACTTCAGCCAGGTCACGATCTCGCGGTCCTTGAGTTCGAGCCCCGTGTCGGGCTCTGGGCTGATGGCTCGGAGCCTGGAGCCTGTTTCCGATTCTGTGGCTCCCTCTCTCTCTGCCCCTCGCCCGTTCATGCTCTGTCTCTCTCTGTCCCAAAAAAATAAATAAACGTTAAAAAAAAAAAGAAAGTGGACTTCCCACAAATAGTTAGACATTGAAATGTACCACTGGGCACTGGGTATCTGGGCAACTGAGTCTATCTACCCAAATATTCTCCTCTTTCATTTAATGCATATTTGATGGATCCATCACTATTTTATCTTAGGGCTTCTGGTCACAAGAAAAACAGGGTTCTTCTGAAGACCTCATTAGAGCAATGGTAATGAGGGTATGATGGACAATGTACTAATAAATCCCATATAACATGTCATCTCACCTGTAAATATGTCAGCAACATTTGGTGTGGATTTGGTTTGGCTATTACGCCACTTCCAAATGCACACATGTAACCACATTTTCTTATTTTTGCTACACCTCTTGGTGATATTGAGTCTTAGATAAGCTGGGGTTTGGACTACAGACCTGAGGGTGGATAGGGATTTTTCTAATTCATGTATTCATTCAACAAATATTTGTCAAGCTCCTTTCACATGCCAAGCACCATTTAACATAATGGTGAAAATACTGGGAATAGAACAGACAAGACTCTTCTTTTGTGGAACAAGTACACAAATAGCATAATCTCAGGGACTGTTAGTTTCCATGAAGAAGACAAAAACAGGATAATGTGATAAAGAGTAGAGAAGTGGTTCTCTAGGTACAGAGACCCTGAGGGGAGGCAATAATATGAGAGCTGAGACTAAGTGAAAAGACACTAGCCAAGCAAAGATCTTTGAGAAAGCAGACAGAGGCATGAGCAAGTAAAAAGTTTCTGAGAACAAATTTTACATGCTGGAGAACAAAAAGCTGGCCATGAAACTAGCACTTAAGAAGTTGGAGAGGAGCAGGGATTAGGTCATGTAGGGCCCTGGGATGATGATGAGGCAAGAACACTACAGGGACTAGTTGACAAAAAGAAAGAAAGAGAAAGAAAATTCCTATCTAGTTTTGATACACTACTATACAACTGAGGAGGATAAAAATAAAAACATAGTTCCTTTATTCTAGTAGTCTAAAGGTCTAATGAGAGAATATATACACAAAAATAACCCTAATGAAATGTGATCCAGGTAAATGGAGATGTACTATACACTGAAATTTCTAGGATCTTCAGAAGTAAATCAAAGGAGTATTTATCCCTTATATACTTTGTGATGTGTATACAAAAATGCAGGAACTTGAGACTTTATACATTTTATTTAGCTTTAGGGGAAACAGAATTTCAGTGAATGTGAAATAGAATAGTGTAGAGCATTTTTTACATTTAATCTTATCTCTGAAGGTAGGGGAACACAGGCTAAAAGCTACATGGCTATGGAAATCAGATGAGAATTTTGTAGACAGGAATGATTTCCTTATTTATATATGCTGGCAATAATTGCCAATAGAAAAGTTTGAAGATATGGAAAAGTGAGAAGACACTTCATGGAATAGCATCCCCTTGAAGATAGCTGAAGGTGAAATTAGTTCCCATCTAGGCATTTGCTTTGGGGTACACCTTACTTTAACTGGAGGAGTGTAAAGATAAGTAGAATATTAGGGAGGAGGAAGCATGAAAGCCTTTTACCACTACTGTTTGTGAAGAAAGGAAAAGTTGAAGATAGAGATGGGAGACTAATTAGAGTATGATCATCTTAAATTCCCACAGATAATTTAGAAAAAAAAAAAAAAAAAAAACCTAAAAGATAAGAGAGTCAACAGTAAGGAAGAACCAGCATTCATTCCAGAGAAGAAAAATTATGATGTGTACAAGGGACTTCAAGTTCAGTATGGGGGGGGGGGTAAGATATGGGCATGGGAGTGTGTAGAAGAAAAGGACATTTTGTGATGAGAGTGTTTTAAAAACCCTCTGCTTCACTTACAAAGAAGCCTCACTTTAATGGTATGTTCTTTGTTCAAAGTGTCTTCTTATTCCTTTTAATGACTTCATCTAAATCTAGACTCAGCTGTAGTTTCTGAGGATGAAAGACTAGTGAAAAAAGCTTGCTTTAAGCCCACAGGGCCCTCTCAGCCTTAGCACTCCCTAGGCTGCCTAGAAGCTCTCTATCAACTTGGTTTGTGAATTTTGACTCTCCCCATATGAGCACTGCAATGATCTGATGGGAGCACAGTGTAAAGAGGGCTTTATAGAAGCAGCAACATACCTGTTTACTTTCCACTTCTGCTGTTTCTGAGGCTGGCTTTATACTTTGCTTTTAGCAAATTGTACAAATGCAAATCCTGGGTACTGATTCTGCCAAACTACTAGAGTGAGGTCAATGTGTTAATGGACCTACCCTCCCTCCTTAACTACTTTATCCCAGAGCTTTTTACTCTAATATGACAGGAAAAAACACACCAGCACTTTGTACTCCAGGTTTGCCATATTTCTCAAATGGCAAATCTTTTTTAAGTGTAAAATGGAAATGTTTTCAATGGGAAATAATGGCATACATATCTTTCACTGAATTTTTCTTTAAGGCTACTAAAATGACGTAGTACAGAAGCAGCCCTGTCCTGTTTGAGAGATTTGTAGTAAAGGCTGTGTGCTATAACAACAAATACAAAATGCATTTTACTCTTAATATTTTTGTCTTAGAATTTGAGTGCTAAACGTCCCAATTTATTTACATTTGCTGCCCAAGAAATGGCATTTCGTTGTATTACAACTTGGAACTTATATTTTGATGCTGTAACTAGCACCATGTCTTGCCATCTGCTGGCCAACAAAGTAGTTACTTGTAATTTCATACATGACACCCACTCAAAAACATGTATTTAAGGGAAAACTCTTGGCAGTATAGCATTTTATTATGCAGTTTGTCCAAATGTATACCAAATGTGGAGATACCATTTTTTTATACCAGAGGAAAGAATATTTTACAAATAAGTCGACAACCCCATAACCCCTAATTTTCACTTGAAAGTGATTATGATTTGCATATTGTACTTTAAAAGCAAGAAATTTACAATGTTAAGTTCACCCAGGACTGAAACAAGAATAGAAATATTCTACTGTAGAGTAATATGTGAACAATCAATAGGGTAAATCTGAGAAAGACAGCATATAAATAGTTTAGAGACCAGGAGCAAAGCCCTGGATGTTAGATCAATTAACTAATATGTAAGTAAGTAAATAAATAAATAAATAACCTTATAATATTCGCGGCCATATTAACTGTTTTTTATGAATATGGTATGTAAGTGGATCATAGACACCATAATTAATTTCAGGTCATCTTCACTATCCAGGTTTGCTGGTACACTTTGGCCAGGTTCTTCAAAAATTTTTTTGTATACTCTTCAAAGTAATCATGAAAGGGTATGTGCCCCTTATACATTAGGTTAAAATGTAAAATTTCATCATTTAATTATAAATGATAGGTTTCTGCACTATTGTAGTTTTGACATGTTGAAGTTTTCAATTTGTTAGAAAAATATTAAAATTTGCTAAACTTAAGAGAACAGTACAATAAATCCTCTCTATCCATTATTCAGATTCAACAATTATTTGGATTCTACTTCATTTAATCCTATTTTTTTTTCTCCTTGTTGAGGCATTATAAACCAAACCCAGGGCACCTGGGTGGCTCAGTCTGTTGAGCATCTGACTTCCGCTCAGGTCATGCTCTTGCAGTTGGTGAGTTAAAGTCCCACATCAAGTTTACTGCTGTCAGCATAAAGAAAGCCTGTTTTGGATCCTCTGTTCCTCTCTCACTGTTCCTCTCCTACTGCACTACCTCAAAAATAAGTAAAAATTCATCAAACCCAGAAATCATGCCATTTTAATGTATTTCAGAATGTATTTCTAAATAGTATGCACTTTTCTATTATAACCATTATCCTGACAAATTAATGGTAAGACCTTGGTATCATGATAGTTCATAGTCAAATATTCCCTTTCTCTAAATACATTTTTAAAGTTATTTTATTCAAATGAGATCCCCCTAGGATCACACATCCATTTGGTGTTATAGCTCTTGAATCTTTTTAATGGCAGATTTTCTTTCCTTTTCATGCTTTGTGCTACCAATTTTTACAGAAACAGTTACTCTCTAGAATGATCTACGCTCTCAATTTCTCACTTTGCTTCTTTGAAGTATTATTTAGTGTCTTGTTCTATCCTCTATATTTCCCATAAATTTAATTATGATCTAGGCTAGAATCAGGGAAAAGTATTTTGGTAAGCATGCTGCAAAGCGTGGGGTGCTTTACATAGGATCTGCTTTATATACATCTGCTTTACAGAAGGACAAAAGGGTGATTTCACCCCTTTTGGAAATACAAAGATTTCAGTGGGTTCAAATGATGATAGTTGGTCCCCTCCACTATAAATTCTGCTATCATCCTTTCCTGTTACAGTTTCACCCACTGATGATCATTATCTTTAAAAATTGGTTTATACAATTGTAACTAATATTCAACTGACAACACAATTACAAACTTCAATAAAAAAACTATGTAAAAAAATCATTGCAAATGCACATCTTAAAGATACAGATGAGACAAGTTTTGGTGACTTTATTAAAGACATGATGAAAACTATTAGATTCAGTGTACGTTCAGGAGGCATCCATTGTAATATTCAAGATGGTTAGATTCATGTCTTTCTTTTTTAAGTGAGAAAACAAATTGTGAAAGGACAGAAAGGAAAAAACTGTAAGCCTTTCTTAATTTGTTCCTAGCTTCTGAAACAAATCAGCAGTGGAGCAGGGTAAAAAAAGGCATTTTTAAAAGGTTATTTATTATTTATTTTGAGATACAGTGCATGAACCAGGGAGGGGGAGAGAGAATCCCAAGCAGGCTCTGCACTGTCAGCACAGAGCCTGATGCTGGCTTGAACTCATGAACCATAAGATCATGACCTCAGCTGAGATCATTAACCAATTGAGCCACTCAGGTGCCGAGTAAAACACATAGTCCTTACCAGCCAACTTCCCTAAGAAACTGTCCCGAGTTGAGTTTTAATTCAGTTGGGTACTGGTTGTGACCTGCTCTGAGTGGAGTTTTCTGGGCCAGAGGTGGCTAGACTAGAGATGTGGAGGGGATCACATTAGACCAATAAGGAGAAATCCTCACATGGAAGTCTTTAAGATTGACAGCTGTGCTAATGACTTAGGTGGCTGTCCTGTGCCCCAGACAGACAACTTTGTATAAGAATAGATGTAAAGAGGAGGCTTCAAGTTTCTGAAAATTATTACAATTCCAGCTAGTGTATTAATTTCTAGCCAAAAGGCAGGCTTTCTCTTCCCCATAGCCGTGGGCTAGAGGATTGCAGCCTAAGACCATACTCCTTGAAAGTTCCCTAAAATGAAAGTAAGGATGGAAAAAGAGGGTTACTCATCAAGTTTGCACCAAGGCTCAGAGTCCAGATGAAAAGACTTGAAGCCCCAAGTAAGGGCACCAAAATGATGAAATTATGAAGTGAGGATTGTGAGCAAATGGCTAAGAAAGAATTCTTGAGATGTTTTTGGTGCAAGAAGGTGTTTTATTATAGTATGGGGACAGGACCCATGGACAGAAAGAGCTGCACTGGGATATTGAGGAGGGACTGATTATATACTTTTAAGTCTGTAGAGGGAGGGGGATAGAGATAAAGTAAGTTTCTAAGGAATTTGGGAAGCAAGGCTTTCAGGGCCTTGAGGGGCAAGCTGCTGTTAAGGTTACTTTTAGGTTTTAATAAAACATAGACATTAAGGCAGTAAGGCAGCCATGTGTTCCTTGAGGAAGGTCACGCTGTGTGTGTGACTATCAGGTGTCTTATCAGTGGGCTGCAAGCTGTAAGGAGACCGAGTTGAAGCTATATTTCTCTTGCCTTTGTTTCCCTCATTCCTTCCTACAAAAATAATAAGGGAAATACATAAATAGTAATTCTTAGTTTTCCCTGTCATAAGATCCCTAGATTTTAAAATAATGTGACAAAAGGAGAGAAAAGAGAGGATTAAAATATCTCTTTGGAAAGAGGGCTATCAAGATTAAGTTTAAAAAAGGCTTAGACAGGAGATATTTTCATTTATGATACCTTTTTTTTGTTTACAATCAACAATGTTGCCTTACAAATAATTTACTTCCTAAGTCTATCCATTCTTAATGTATACTAACATTTGTGACTTAGATCCCTAGATTTAAAACTGCATTTTGCACATGCTTGGGGCCTCATTGTCTTTACAGAGTGTATTGGGAGTTTTGAGGGAATAAAAATGCCTTTTTGGGGGGACCTGGGTTGCTCAGTGTCTTAAGCATCTGACTCTTGATTTCTAACCTATCAATTAGATCTCTTCTGCAGGAAACAGGGCAAATGGACTGAGGTACGCTATATCCAGCCCTGAATGGCCCTAAATCAGGACCTCAACATAAAAGCCTCTTGCAGAATGTGTTTGGCCACTAACCAGGCTGATAAACTCTCTCCTGATATATTGGATAATTGTCTAGACAGGCCTCCTCTGAATTGGAGAAAACACAGGCTGTCCTTAAGGAAGGGGATGTTGACACTCTCTCTCTCACTGTTCTTCTAATAGACTCAGGTTACTCTACCTGTAGGTGAGGGTTTCTCCTTCCTTCATTTCCCAGGTTAATGGCTAGGGTAATTGGAGCCAACTATCTGTGGTTAACCTACCTTAGGATGGGGACGTTAAGGAATAGTCCCAAGCAGGCTTTTGTTTTGGGGAATTTCCCTGTCTTCTCTGGTCTAGGTGGACTGCCCATTTCTGCTTGTTGGTCTAAAACAAATAAATCAAAAAACACTATCTTTTCATCTGTCCAAGCTGATGAGCTTTAGGACTGGGAGACCTCTTTCTGTGACCTCTGAGCTTTTATCTGCCTCCAACCTTCCTGGTGGCACCTCACCTCTTCTGCCTTCCCCTCCCTCTACTCCCACTTCAGATTTCCCCTCCAGTCCCCTTGGTTAAAATTGACAAAGGTGAACAAATTGACTTTCAAGTGGTCCAAATGGAACATATTTGGTATTTAAACTAATTTCAGTTTGTTGCTTTAATTAAAATAGAGTCTTTAGAATTATCAACATTAAATGTGCAACTTTTTCTATCTCAGTTTACTGAAGGTCAAATAAGTTCATGTCATCTATGTTGCAACAATTTTTAGCAAAGGGATGACTTAAAATAATGGTTAATTTGTCTCAAAGTTCTCATGAACAATTGTTAAAATAGCTTTCAAAGTCTTTCGTAACCTGAAACTTTCAAGTTTTGCTTGGATGAGAAATTGGATTAAATTCGTTGGAATGTAGACCTTTTCCAAATAGGATGAAATGTGGAAGTGTTGAACATAGGTTTATGTTTTTGCCTTCCTATTTTAAATCTGTTAAAAAAAATACTTCTGCTTAATTGATTCATAAGCTTGTCATCTAAAGAATTCTGGTATAACAGTTCACAATTGCTTACTGCTTAGAAACCTTAGTCTCCAGTAAAAACTAAATGTAATTCAGACTGATGGAAATAAGGAAAGCAACCCTATATATACAAAAGCAGGAGATATATAAGAAAATTCCTAAGAAATGGGAATACATTTTTGTTGAAGGTAAAAGAAGGTAATTGTTTCTTAAATGAGACTGGTTATTTGGAGGAAAATGGCTTAGGTAAAAATCTGAATACAAAAGAAAGTTGCAGAAGGTTTGTGAAGGGAAAGCTTTAAAAAAGAATTTTATGTGTGATCAAAACTAAGGTTAATTTTAAAAGTACACTGATCTAAGATTAAAATTCTGCTTTTGTCTCTGTCAAAAAGACAAAGTTTTCTTGGTTTTTGGTCTGCTCCTAATAAAAAATGTAAGCAAAGTGTGTTTTTTTTTTTATTTTGTCTGCCCAGAAAATCATTTATTAAGTTCTTTATCAAGTCTTTGATTACTTAAGAGAACTAAAACTTATCAGTATTAAAGGAGCTAAGTTTTACTAACAACTACTTAACTCTACACATTTGCCTTTAAATTTTTATTGCCACCTTAGTTACATAATTAAGTTTTAGGGGCGCCTGGTGGCTCAGTCAGTTAAGTGTCCAACTTCGGCCCAGGTCATGATCTCACAGTTCGTGAGTTTGAGCCCCGCGTCGGGCTCTGTGCTGACAGCTCAGAGCCTGGAGCCTGCTTCGGATTCTGTGTCTCCCTCTTTCAGCCCCTCTCCTGCTCATGTTCTGTCTCTCTCTAAAAAATAAACAAAATTTTAAAAAATTTAAAATAAATAATTAAGTTTTAAAATGGTCTGTAATCCTATCTGGGCATGTGCTTTGTAACTATCAGAAGTTTTTAACAAACTTCCCTGAGATTTAAATTGTAAATAAAGTCTTTTTGACCAATTAAGCTTGTTTATTTGGTATGTTAAGTTACTTAGCACTGTCAAACAAATGATGATAAAATTTAGGTTGTATTGCTTGGGTAAATGCTATAGCTGTTTATAAATGCTATGATATATATAGCATAGTATAAAATTTCTGAAGTTTAATATGTTTTGATAAATATTCAGAATACTGAGAGATGACCTTATTGTTGTGTCACAGAAATAATGGAATTTCCTTGTCAATTGCATAATAATCTTTTGTCATTTACAAAATGTTTCACCATTAAGGATATTTGTAAAAAAGGACTTTGATATATTTAAAATCATAAAAATAAAATGGATAAAAATTTCCAGAACAGAAAAAGCTGCATTCAAACTTAATAAAAAATTAGACAATAATTAGTTTATGGCTCTTGTCTGAAATATTTCTAGTTCTCTCATGTTTGCTTTTCCAGATTGAAAAACTGTCTCTTAAGATAACTATGATATACAAAAGTATAATAAAATATTCCTTTGTGAACCATTTAAAGCATTTAACTTTTCTCAGGGCACCTGGGTGGCCCAGTCAGTTAAGCGTCCGACTTCGACTCAGGTCAGGATCTCGCTGTCCGTGAGTTCGAGCCCTGCGTCGGGCTCTGGGCTGATGGCTCGGAGCCTGGAGCCTGCTTCCGATTCTGTGTCTCCCTCTCTCTCTGCCCCTCCCCCGTTCATGCTCTGTCTCTGTCTCACAAATAAATAAACGTTAAAAAAATTTTTTAAAGCATTTAACTTTTCTCCCTGGATCCTCTAAATTTCAAAAACTCTTAGTAAATATTCTTTCTTCCATGGAAATTATAATAATTTGCATAAGTTCAGTATGAATCTGTTCTTGCGACAGAAAACCATTGGAAACATTGATTACTTTGCCAAGGCTTTGACTGGAATCTCCTATTTGAGAGAGGTATACATAGACTCAGATATGAACTAGACAGCTTTAAGGAATTGAGTCATTGACTTTAGGAAACACAGTGCCATAAAGCCCCTTGGAAACGTTGGCCTGATACCTCGCTTTACAGAGTTCCCAGCGGCCTTACTGGGTGAGTAAAGAATGTCACTTCCTGGCAGGTGCAGGAACCTCAGAACACTTTGGGAACCTCCTGAAGAGGAATTCACCCAAATCTGAAGGTATTACAGGCATGTCTGATGGCAAGTACTTGGCTTGGCTTCTAGTCTTGAGAGGATACTAAAAGTTCATCAAGTTTCCTTATAAAAGGTTCCAGCAAAGCAAGTTTTAAAATATTTATGTGATCAATCATTCTTCTTGCTGAGCTTATTAAATAATTAGGCCAAATATTCTAAAATTGGACTGTTTTACAAACAAATTAGCCTTAATTTGGCTATCTCTGAAAATAAGGGCAATTTTATTTTACCTTACTGTTTTTATTTATTTTTGAGACAGAGACAGAGCATGAGCAGGGGAGGGGCAGAGAAAGAGGGAGACACAGAATCTGAAGCAGGCTCCAGGCTCTGAGCTGTCAGCACAGAGCCCGACGTGGGGCTCGAAGTCACAAACTGTGAGATCACGACCTCAGCAGTAGTCAGACGCTTAACCAACTGAGCCACCCAGGAGCCCCAATAAGGGCGATTTTAGAGGGAGAAATTGTTTCAATAACACATCTTTGTAAATGTTAAATTCTAGTTCCGATTGTCTTTAAATATTTGTTATTTGCCAAAGCTAGACACCTTGAGGTAAACTTCAGAGAAATGGCCATAAGACTCATGTATAGATGATCTTTGCTCCTGTTGCTCTATGGGCCACTCAAAAGGATCACCAGAATAATTTGAATTACAAACCAGAAAAACCAATCAGATTCCTGCTTCCTGTGTCCACTCCTTCTGAGGATGCTTCAAGCCTGGCATCTAAAAATCTTCTCACTGACAGCAATCAAGATTCAGACACTGGGTTTATAATTTGCTCTAACCATTAACCTAGATTTTTCTTTTCTTTCCATAAAAGTGCCTTTATTAATTATCTGATTGCTTACCAAACAAAACAGTGTCTGTATGATGGTTAACACCACGTGCTACACAATTAAGGCCTTAAATAACTTTCAAAATAATATATTATGAAACACTGAAATAACTCAAATGCATAAGGCACTTCGACAAACTAGAATGACATTAGATGTTTTAACAGCTGCACAAGGTGGAACTTATCCTATCATAAAACCAAAATGGTGTATATATATTCCAGATTACCATAATATTTCTAGATTTCCAATTGACATAAATGCTCAGATTGGCACTTTAACTGATCCCTTTCTTTCCTTTAATAATTGGTTAAACTCCTGGACTAAAGGAAGTTTTTTGTCACCTATCAAAGGGTTCTTATTTGGGCTTTTTTTTCTTTTTGTTATTCTAATCATGTTTTTCTCTTTTCTCCCAAGTCCCTCCACCTGGTGTGAGACTCCTTCATTGCCGTAACTTCAAGTGGACAGATGATCATTTCTACTGAGCACTGGGTGTTATAGGTGAGCAATGAATCATGGGAATCTACCCCCAAAACCAAGAGCACACTGTATACACTGTATGTTAGCCAACTTGATAATAAATGATATTTTAAAAAAAGAAAGCTTCTATATGATATCAACTCTAGATACAGTTGCTGTAGCCTTCCCTAACTCCTATTAAATTCTCAACCGACCAACCTTGACCCACAGGTAGGGACATCTCTACAACGCTATTCAGCAGGAAGGAGATACAAAAGGTGAGCCCTTCAGCCCTCAACAACCTTAAAGATTTAAGGATAAAAGTTGTTTTGGAGGGGGGATGATGAGGGAGACAAAGGCAAGAGAAATGTAGTTTAAGTTTCCTTTCAGCTAACAGCCCACTGATAGACCCCTGAAACATACAGAGGGTGACCTTCCTCAGGGAACACATAGCTCCCTTACTGCCTTAATGTCTATGTTTTATTAAAACCTAAAAGTAACCTTATCCTAACAGCAGCTAGCCCTGCAAGGCCCTGAAAGCCTTGCTTGCAAAATTCCTAAAGGACTTACTTTATCTCTATCCCCCCCTCCCTCTATAGACTTAAAAGTGTATAATCAGCCCCTCCTCACAATCCCAGTGCAGCTCTTTCTGCCCATGGGTCCTGTCCCGATGCTATAATAAAACGATCTTTTTGCACCAATCTCAAGAATTCTTTCTTAACCATTTTCTCATGAACCCCACTTCATAATTTCATCAGGCAGAAGAAGGCAGAAAAGAGAAAGAAGTCAGAGTTGCAGAGAGAATGTAAAAAAATATATATATCTGCTTTTTCCTTTCAGATTATGCATTTGGATTAAGACTGCATAATTTAGGTGGCTTGGAACATCTGGAACAAATGGATTGTTTTCTGTGACTCCTTGGAGTTCTACAAATGCATGGAAACACCAGACTTAATTTATACTGGATGAGGTCAATACCAGATTTTTTTATGAAGCAGACTAAAAAGGCAATGATTGTTCACCGTGCCCCTCTTTCCCTCTACCCTTTCCCCACTTTTTCTCTTCCAGAATTTACGTTTTTAAAAAGCCATTCCCCATTGATTACTGTATCAGCCTGGGGTTTCCAGAGATATAGAAATATGAGGATATATATAAAAAGGGATTTAGTATAAGAAATTGGCACAGTTGACTACGGAGGCTGAGAAGTCCCAATATCTGCAGTCTGAAGTTCTGAATAACATATTCCAGCTCAAAACCATCAAGCAGAGAGCAAAATCTCTCTTGCTCATCCTTTTTGTTCAAAGTTAAGCTTTCACTGGATTGGAGGAAACTCACCCATTTGGGTAAGGAAATCTGCTTTGTTCAGTTCATTAATTCATATGTTAATCTCTTCAAAAACACATCCAGAATAATGTTTATAAATCTGAACACCATATGACCTAGTCAAGCTGATGCATAAAATTAACCATCATGATCAAAATTTAAGTCTCTGACATTCTAGCAAGGAAAGACTGGGGAAGGGGGTGCATCCCCAAACAAAATAATAACTAAAGCTGCTTAACAGGTTTTCCTTCAATAAACAACTGCTTTTATACCAAAGTGGTTGTCAATATTTCATTCTAAAATATGAAGGAGGTTTTAACTCACTACAAGTCCAATAGGTCTTCTAAGAAAGAATAGAAGAGCTAGGATTGAAGCATTTCAAGAGGGTTTCATGGAAGAAGGAAGGGACTTAAGCCTTGGAAATGAGTGAGGATTGAATCAACAAAGAAATGCGCAAATGCTGCCTTACAATTGCATTGTTTCAGGATCACATCACAGGTTAACAAATGGCATCAGCAAACAATGCAATGTGCCAGTGAATATTTTGTATTCCCAGTTCTTAAATTTGGCCTTGTAGAGAAAATTAGTTCATATTTGCTCTATCTTTTTCATCAATTGCCTTGAGCCCTGTCAAAGACATGTGCTATGGAAATAGGAGGGAGCAGAACAGAAATTACTTCTAAGTTTATCAATCTCTTTTTCTGTTCAGCTTGTCATTAGATATGTCAAGCTAAGGTTTAGCTTAAGTTCATGATCCATGGAGATATTTTTAAGAATAATAAATACATTAGGTGAGACTATTCAAATAGTGAAACTGTTTTTCTTCTTCTCCTTCTCCTTCTTCTTCTTTCTTTTCTTCCCCCCTGACTTTTGGATCATCAGAAGAATAATTTTCAGTAGGAAATCAACCTGAGAAGATAGAATATCTTGGCTATCCATAAAACCCATAAATCCTTTTTTTTTTTTTTTTTTGGTAAACCTATAAAGTCTTATCTCAGAAATGTAGATCTCAGTTTCTCAAGGTCAAAGGAGAGATCATGACTTCTTTTAGAGTAAACATATGTCAGGCATCAAAAAAGCCCTATTAGTTATATATAAAAGTAATAAATGTAAGTCTGTAAATACTATCTTCTATTATATCAAACTACAGGTAATTGTCATTTTACTGCACCTCACTTTACTGCACTTTACAGATACTGCAATTTTTAATAACTGAAGATTTATAGCAACCTTATGTTGAGCAAGTCTATCAGTGCCTTTTTTTAAACAGCATTAGCTCATTTCATGTCTCTGTCACATTTTGGTAATTCTCACAATATTTCAAATATTTACATGATTATTATATTATGCTTATCTGTGATCTATTATCTTTGATGTTACTATTATAAAAGTTTTGGGACACCATGCCCATATAAGATGCATATGCACCATGCCCATATAAGATGGCAAACTCACTCAATAAATGTTGTGTGTCTGCTCCACAAACTGTTCCCTTGTCTCTTTCTCCTCAGGTTTCCTTATTTTCCTGAGACATAACAATTGAAATTTGGTCACTTAATAACCCTGCAATGGCTTCTAAGGGTCAAAGTAAAAGGAAGGATTGTACATCCCTTACTTTAAATCAAAAGCTAGAAATGATAAAGCTTAGCAAGGAAGGCATGTGTAAAGCTGAGAGACCAAAATCTAAGCATCTTGCACCAAACAGCCAAGTTGTGAATGCAAAGGAAAAGTTCTTGAAGGCAGGTAAAAGTGCTACTCCAGTGAACACATGAATGATAAGAAAGCAATAGAGCCTTATTTCTGATATGGAGAAAGTTACAGTGGTTTGGATAGAAGAGCAAACCAGCCACAACATTCCTTTAAGCCAAAGTCTAATTCAGAGCAAGGTCCTAACTCTCTTCTATTCTGTGAAGGCTAAGAGAGGGAGGAAGCTGCAGAAGAAAAGTTGAAAGCTAGCAGAAACTGGTACATGAGGTTTAAGGAAAGAAGCCATCTCCATAACATAAATATAACAGTGCAAGGTGAAGCAGAAGGTTATCCAAAAGATCTAGCTATGGTAATTAATGAAGGCAGCTACACTAAACAACTGATTTTCAGTGTAGACAAAATAGCTTTCTATTGGAAGAAGATGCCATCTAGGACTTTCATAGCTAGAGAGGAGAACTCAATGCCTGCCTTCAAAGCATCAAAGAATAAGCTCTCTTGTTAGGGGACTGATACAGACAGAAAATTTAAGTTGAAACCAATGATCATTTACCATACCAAAAATCCTAGGGCTCTTAAGAATTATGCTACATCTAAGGGTGCCTGGGTGGCTCAGTCAGTTAAGCACCAGACTCTTGGTTTTGGCTCAGGTCATGATCTCATGGTTTGTGAGTTTGAGCCCTGCATCAGGTTCTCTGCTGTCTGCACAGGTCCTGCTTCAGATCCTCTGTCCCCACCTCCCTCTGTCCCTCCCCCACTTGCACTGTCTCTCTCAAAATAAATACATAAAACCTTAAAAATAATTATGCTACATCTATTCTGCCTGTGCTCTAGAAATGGAATAGCAAAGCCTGGATAACATTTGTTTACATAGTTCAGTGAATATATTAAGCCCACTGTTGAGACCTGCTCAGAAAAACAAACAGAAACAAAAGGAATCCTTCAAAATATTACTGCTCATTGAGAATGTACTTGGTCACCCAAGAGGTTTGATGGAGATATACAAGGAGATAAGTCTTATTTTTGTGCCTGGTAATACAACATCCATTTTGCAGCCCATGGATCAAGGAGTAATTTTGACTTCAAGTCTTAAGAAAAACAGGTCAGAAAGCTATAGCTACTATAGACAGTGATTCCTGTGATGGATCAGGTCAAAAGCAGTTGAAATTCTTCTGGAAAGAATTCACCATTCTAGATGCCATTAAAAAAATCTGTGATTCATGGGAAGAGGTCAAAATGTCAACATGAACAGGAGTTTGGAAGAATTCCAACCCTCATGTATGACTTCCAGGGTTTCAAGGCTTCAATGGAGGAAGTCATGGCATATATGGTGGAGACAGTAAGACAACCAAAAGTGCAATCTGAAGATGTGACTGAATTGGTACAATCTCATGATAAAATTTTCACGTGAGGAATTGCTTCTTACGGATGAGCAAACAAAGGGTTTTGAGATGCAGACTGTTGAAATGACAAAGGATTTACAATATTACATAAACTTAGTTGATAGAGCAGCTGCAGGGTTGGAAAGGATTGGCTTCAAATTTCAAAAAAATTCTGTGCTAAAATTCACTCAAACAGCATCTCATCCTACCAAAAAATCATTTGTGAAAGGAAGAGTCAATCCATGTGGCAATTCCATTTTTGTCTTAAAAAATTGCCACAGCCACCCCAGCCCTCAGCAAACACCACCCTGATCAGTCAGCAGCCATCAACATTAAGACAAGACCCTCTATGGGCAAAAAGATTACGCTTTGCTCAAAATTCAGATGATAACATTTTTTAAAAATGAAGTATTTTTAAAGTATGTACAGTTTTTGAAAATAGTGCTACTGCTCACTTAGACTACAGTATAGTAGAACATAACATTTATATATACTAGGAAAACAATAAATGCATTTGACTCACTTTATTATAATATTAATTTTATTGTGGCGGTCTAGAACTAAACCCACAGTATCTCTAAGTTATGCCTTTATTTAAATAAATATCAGTGAATTTCCATATTATTCCTATAATTTAAGGGAGTATAATGATTATGCAAATTTTAAAGAATAGAATAACCATAGATGAGAAAAATATTAGTACTTAGTTTTCAGTTTTATTAAATCTAAAACTCTTGGAAATAAGTGTTTTTTCTAACCAACTTTGAACTTTTTTCTTTTTGAGTTTTTAGTTGTTTTTTAAAATTATTTTTGCTTTTGAAATCTAAGCAATGACATTTACACTGATTTGTATTAAAAATTAAAAAAAATCTTGAGCTCACATAAGCCAATTTAATAATAGGTGTGTGCAAAATATCCCAGGCCAAATAAATGACCAAACAATACTTGTTTTGGTGTATATTACAAAAAAAGGCTAGAAATAAATTTAAAAAATAAGTTTTAGGTCTCTTTTTCTAACACTCAGAAAACATATTGAATAAAGAAATTGGAAAGCAGAATTTGAAGAACTCATCAACCTAGCTTTTGATAGAAGTAAACACAAAGCATCTTACTGATGCTTACTGATCTTACTGATGTTACTGATAATCTTACACTCTTAAAAAATCTAACCCAGTAGGAATATCCGCACACTCTCTTGGTTACCCTTACTAGGGATTCACTTTCTCAAGAAATAAATTTTGAAAAAGAAATCATAGTTTTTGGTTTCATCTTGCCATCTCCACCCTCCATGAATATTGAGCAGATCTAAGGCACAACTAAAACTAACTGAAAAATATGGTACTAATTGGTCATCTCTATACTTTTCTCATTGGCCCAATAGTTCCCAATGGATAGAATAAATAAATATAGATGTGAACCATCAAAAAGAAATCTTGCCATTAACAACAACATGGATGGAACTAGAGTGTATTATGCTAAGGGAAATAAGTCAGAGAAAGACAAATACCATATGATTTCACTCATATGTGGAATTTAAGAAATAAAACAGATAAACATAGAGGAAGGGTGGGAGAAAGAAGGAAACAAACCATAAGAGATTTTCAACTATAGAGAACACATAGAAAACTACAGAGAACTTGCTGGAAGGAAGTGGGTGGGAATGGGATATATGGGTGATGAGCATTAAGGAGGTCACTCATTGGGATGAGCACTGGGTGTCACGTGATGAATCACTAAATTCTACTCCTAAAAACAATATTACACTATATGTTAACTAGAATTTAAATAAAAAGTTGAAGAAAAAAAATCTAGATGTACTGGCAATTAGTTCCTGAAGTCTGTATTTTGCTTTAGTCATTTTTTTTATCGTCTTGGTTTACTGTATATGTGATTTATACTGCAGAGAGAACAGACTTTGGGGGAATCAGACTGTATTCAAATCCCTAATTGTTCAATTTTTGAGTTGTATTATCTGGGGAAAATGTCCTAACCTTTATTCACCTCAGTTTACCCTAGGTGTGCATGTTAGTTGAGGCCTGAGCACATTGTTCAAAATTAATGTTGCACTGTGCCCTTTAATAGCACTTCTTTCACACACTTTTATACTTCATAACAGTCATAAATACAAAAAATAGTCATCGTATAAAAATCCATTTTCTTTTATATTCTTATATTTTTCTTTAAAATAGTTTTATATTCATGCAACCATTTTGATTACCTAATGCATTTCATTTATTGTTCAATTATTTCACAAACATTTATTGGTCTCCTACTATGTGCCAGACAGTGCCAAATCCTGAGAATGAATGAGGTATAATCCCTACTCTCAAACAGTTTATAGTATATTAGGGAAGAGTAGAAGGAAAAAAAATGGATGGTTATATGTGCTATAACTGATACATAATCACAGTTCTTGGGAGAGAACAAAATGAGAGATACTAGAGTATCTATTTTAAAATTTTTTTTAACGTTTGAAGGAGGCCTTGGAGAATGAAAAATATTCCTCAGATAGAAAACCAGGGGAACCAGGAAAAGGATAATGTTAGGCACAATGAACAGCTCATGCAAAGACACAGAGATGTGAAACGTTAGCATATCAATCCTAGCAACCATACTCTTCAATCAATTATAAATCTATTACCACTTTCCAGTAATCTTGGTTCCTTAATACATTCTCTGTATATGACTTATAAAGTAATCATTTTATGTAGGTATCGATCTACATAAAACTATCTGGAAGTAAGAATACCTCAGCTAATTTAATTCCATCTCATTCTATGTTTTTAAATGTTTGTTTATTTTTGAGAGAGAGAGTGTGTGAGCAGGAGAATGGTAGAGAGAGGGGGACAGAGGCTCCAAAATGGGCTCTGCACTGACACCAGCAAGCCCGATATGGGGCTCAAACTCACAAACCACAAGATTATTACCTGAAGTCAGATGCTCAACCAACTGAGCCACCAAGGCACCCCTCATTTCTATTTTTAAATTTTAATTTCATAATATATTTTTTCACATAGTACAGTCCTATAGTTCCAAAATTGAAAGGTCAGGGTATACATCGAAAAATTTCCTTCTCACAGCCACCGATTTGTTAACTTACATCACTGCTATTTAGTCTCTTGTTTTTGTCTACAGTTATTTTATGAACATGCTATCAAGTACTCTCAGATATTCTTTTTTATTCTGTAATAAATCCTACAGATTTCCATGATGCCACAAAAAGTTATATTTCTAATTAATATAATTTAAATAGTCTCCTAAAATAGGCATGCATATTGTTTCCAAACTGTTGCCATTTAAATAATGCAGAAATTAATATTTTTTACATGTTATTTCACTCGTGTGAAATGTCTCTATAGGCAAAATCTAAAATAAAATTGGGGGGCAGTCAATGAATATATATAATTATGTTCAACATTGCCAAAGTCTTTTTCATAGTGGTTATATTACCCATGGTACCCATACTGAAACCAGCAATATACAAGGGTCTCTGCTTTCCCATAGCCTGGGTAACAATGTGAGCTATTTCTCATGTATTTCGGGGGTTATTTTCTAACCTGGTATATCTCGATAGATAGAAAATGCTTTCTTTTGGATATAAAATCAATGCACAGAAACTGGTTGTATTCCTATACACCAATAATGAAGCAACAGAAAGAAAAATCAAGGAATCGATCCCATTTAGAATTGCACCAAAAAAACATTAAAAACCTAGGAATAAATCTAACCAAAAATGTGAAAAATGTATACATTGAAAACTATAGAAAGCTTATGAAAGAAATTGAAGAAGACACAAAAAAATGGAAAAATATTCCATGCTCCTGGATAGGAAGAACAAATATTGTTAAAATGTCAATACTACCCAAAGCAATCTACATATTCAATGTAATACCTATCAAAGTAACACAAGAATTCTTCACAGAGCTAGAACAAACAATCCTAAAATTCGTATGGAACCAGAAAAGACCCCAAATAGCCAAAGCAATCTTGAAAAAGAAAACCAAAGCAGGAGGCATCACAATCCCAGACTTCAATCTGTATTACAAAGTTGTAATCATCAAGACAGTATGGTACTGGCACAAAAACAGACACTCAGATCAATGGAACAGAATGGAGAACCCAGAAATGGACCCACAAATGTATGGCCAACTAATCTTTGACAAAGCAGGAAAGAATATCCAATGGTAGAAAGACAGTCTCTTCAGCAAATGTTGCTGGGAAAAGTAGACAGCGACATGCAGAAAAATGAACCAGGACCCTTTTCTTACACCATACACAAAAATAAACTCAAAATGGATCTAAATGTTAAGACAGGAAGCCATCAAAATCCTTGAGGAGAAAGCAGGCAAAAACCTCTTTGGTCTTGGCCATAGCAACTTCTTACTCAGCACGTCTCCAGAGACAAAGGGGAACAAAAGCAAAAGTAAACTATAGGGACCTCATCGAAATAAAAAGCTTCTTCATAGCAAAGGAAACAATCAGCAAAACTAAAAGGCAACTGACAGGATGGGAGGAGATATTTGCAAATGACATATCAGATAAAGGGTTATTATCCCCTTATCAAACTTATCAAACTCAACACCCAAAAAATAAATAATCCAGTGAAGAAATGGGCAAAAGACATGAATAGACACTTCTCCAAAGAAGATGTCCAGATGGCCAGCCAATACATGAAAAAATGCTCAACATCACTCTTCATCAGGGAAATACAAATTAAAACCACAATGAGAGGGGCGCCTGAGTGGCTCAGTCGGTTAAGCGTCCGACTTCGGCTCAGGTCACGATCTCGCGGTCCGTGAGTTAGAGCCCCACGTCGTCGGGCTCTGGGCTGATGGCTCAGAGCCTGGAGCCTGCTTCCGATTCTGTCTCTCCCTCTGTCTCTCTGCCCCTCCCCCGTTCATGCTCTGTCTCTCTCTCTCTCTCTGTCTCAAAAATAAATAAACGTTAAAAAAATTAAAAAAAAAAAAACCACAATCAGATATCACCTCACATCTGTCAGAATGGCTAACATTAACAACTCATGCAACAACAGATGTTGGCGAGGATGCGAAGAAATAGGATCTCTTTGGCACTGCTGGCGGGAATGCAAACTGGTGCAGCCACTCTGGAAAACAGTATGGAGGTTCCTCAAAAAACTAAAAATAGAACTATCCTATGACCCATCAATGGCACTACTAGGTATTTATCCAAGGGATACAGGTATGCTGTTTTGAAGAGGCACATGAACCCCAAAGTTTATAGCAGCACTATCAACAATAGCCAAAGTATAGAAAGAGCCCAAATGTCCATTGATGGATGAATGGATAAAGAAGATGTAGTATATATACAGAGAGGAGTATTACTTGGCAATCAAAAAGAATGGAATCTTGCCATTTGCAACTATGTTGCTGGAACTATTATGCTAAGCAAAATTAGAGAGAGACAAATAGCATATGACTTCACTCAAAGGAGGACTTTAAGAGACAAAAGAGATGAACATAAAGGAAGGGAAGCAAAAATAATATAAAAACAGTGAGGGGGACAAAACATAAGAGACTCTTAAATATGGAGAACAAACAGAGGGTTACTGGAGGGGTTGTGGGAGGCGGGATGGGCTAAATGGGTAAGGGGTTTTAAGGAATCTACTCCTGAAATCATTGTTGTGCTATATGCTAACTTGGATATGAAAGAAAGAAAGAAAGAAAGAAAGAAAGAAAGAAAGAAAGAAAGAA
>NW_024412403.1:51061893-51082024 GCF_014898765.1 Herpailurus yagouaroundi | reverse complement strand
GAAAGAAAGAAAGAAAGAAAGAAAGAAAGAAAGAAAGAAAGAAAGAAAGAAAATCCTTTGTTCTTTTTTAAGATCTTTCTCTATATATATGCAGTGTTTGAGTATAATTTTGTATAGTTTTATATTATATGTAGGAATGAGCATGGTTTTATTACTTTAAGAATCATTTTTCTTTTCTTTTCAAAATTTTTTTAATGTTTACTTATTTTTGAGAGAGAGACAGAGAGTGGAGGGGTGGGGGCAGAGAGAGGAGACACAGAATATGAAGGAGACTCCAGGCTCTGAGCTGTCAGCATAAAGCCTGACATGAGGCTTGAACTCACAGACCACGAGATGATGACCTGAGCTGAAGTCAGGCACTCAACGGACTGAGCCATCCAGGTGCCCCTGAATCATTTTCCTTTTTTAATGGGATGCTTGATCTCAAGTGTCCCACCTTTTTCCTATTTAGGTTTTGATCCTATTCTAATGTAATTATAGGTGTTCTTTCTATATTAAAATCAGATAGACAGATATAGATATTTAATACACAAAGCAAAATCTATGATGAGAAAAAAGCATTTGACTGTATTCAAAAAGTCTACTTTTCCTCTATCTATAATTACTAGAGTATTTTACAGTCAATACAGGTTTTCCTTCATACCAATACCCACACTCATAATTCCCAAATGTCAAATTCTAATAATAAATAAATGGAAATAGCAATAAAAGATGGTGGGTATACTTAAAGTAAAACTTGAAATTAGTGCTATTAATTTTTTATTACTTAAAAGAAAAAAATTAATGAGTGCTCCCAATGTAATGAATTTCATAGATTTCGATTTTATTTTGAGATGACATTTTAATGAGAAGTGTAAGTAAATTGGAAAAAATAGTCACTAACACATGAAATAAAAACTCATTTGCAGAGCTTTTTGGAATGGGTGGTCGATAAAGAGGTTGATGTGTTGATCATTTTCTATACAATATTCTGTGAAAATATTTTTAGATGATTTCAAAGGGGGACATACCATTTTAGGCAAAAGAGCTTCTGATATTTTTCAGAATACTTTTCTCTACCAGGCACTGTGACCACAATGGGCAAAATGCATGGTAGCACTATTATAACAGAATGAAAGATGGACTTACAAAGTTAATATTGTAAAAAAAGGATCTAAAGTAACTATATTAAGTGATGGGATTTTGTGTGAGTATTCCTTCCACATCAAGTTTCACTGAAATAAATGGTGCAGCCATCTTGTTCATTTCCATACATCTTTACCTATTTAATTTAAAATGTAAACACTCTACATAACCAATTTTACTACATAATAAAAATGTTTTAATACTTCACTGAAAACTCAAATGTGTTTAACAATTTATTTTTAAAATGCTCTAAATTGATAATGTGCAGAAACCAGCAAGTTTTAAGGTGACATGATTTGAAACAGTCATGGAATGCTACCATTTAAAAATAACAAATATGTATCATATAAACTGCATTAAGTAAATCATAAGGTTTTTACATAGTACTAATGATTCACCCTGAGCATACTGTGAAAGTTCAATCATTAAACCATTCATTACCAGATGCCAAGAAGAAGTAGATGCTAACCCTGCTGGATCTCTAATCTTTGGCCAAGGCACATTCCAAAAACAGTGAGAAATTAAAAGCTTTGCTGATTGGATTACTAACACACATAATGGTCAAAAGGAATTTCAAAACACAACTGTTTCAGAAATCTGTAGTTTTCTTGGATACAAAACTAAGAAAAGTAAAATTCTTTAGAATATGAGATCATTGAAAAGTCAATTCTTTCAAATACACATATACAAAACCACAATTCCTACCATTTCTGTGTTTGCCTTGCATCTTTTCCAAAATAACAACATTTACATTTCAGTGTTTTGCTTAAAGGCATTCAGTTTTGTATCCTTTCATTGGTAAAAGACCAAAAACAGAAAAAGACAGGTACCATTGTTCTACGTTTACAAATGAGACAGCTCTACTAACATCAATAATTATATTCATTATCCTTATATCCTTGTGACTTTTAGGTGAACATGTATCTACCGTTGTTTCTGTGGCGACTAAATTTGGAAATGCAGAAAAAGCAACTAAAAAGCCAGAGCTGCTTTGGCTTACCTGCAAAGTTTGGGGACTGTTATTGTACATAGCCAACATAATGGCAATGTTCTCTGGTGTGAGTTCTGGGTATCCCTCATGAGTTTAGATTTCTGCTCATTTTTATAGAGTGCTAATCCTGTATGTTTTCCCTGTATAGCCTCACCTTCCATTGATCTCCACCAAATTCATTCCTGGACTAGAGAAGAGGCTAATAATAGGAAATATTCCTGTGATTATTATGGTCTAAATACTGTGCTCTTTTGCTGTCCTATTATAATTATTCCTATAAATAACTCTATGAAGTAAAGGCATTTTTCACTCACCCCTTTTACAATTAAGTAAATTGAGATAGAAAAAGAATAAGTTATCCTGCTCAGATTATCCAATTGTTAAAATTCAGGGCAGAAATTGAAACCCAAAGTCTTTGGGATGTCAGAGTCCTGGATTTTAGCCTGTTTTTCTCCCTTATCTAATAGATTCTAAATATCTATTTTAATGACTAAAAATGTCTTCAAAGGTGAAAGAATCAGGTTTGGTTTTTTGGATTCTGCAGTTAATTTGGGGGTATTCAAAAAACATAAATTAGTAGACTGGGTCAAATAAAATCCATTTATGTCCTAAAGATAACTCTATGTGAAACCTTTTGAAAATATAATTTAAAACTATGGTAGACTTCCAAAAATATATTAGAAACAAATAGAATATAACCTCCTGAGGTCATCTGAAAATCAAACTACTTCAGATTTGTCACACACAGGTGTCTTTTACAAAGAGGGTATTCACCTCCAAAAGTCAAACTACCATATAAAAAACAAACACAAAAACAAAAACAAAAACAAAAAACTTAAATTCATGTTTCGTTTTTTTATTTCTAAGATTGTACCTGACTATATTTACTGTCAAAAGTTAAACTTGAGATATTACAATGGTAATAAAAATGTCACGTAGGATTTGCTTATATACTTTTAAATGATATTAAAAGTGAGTTGTAAACTGGACTGCATAAAAGAAAAATGTGTATGGCTATTGATCTTCTTTAAATGAGAAGGTTTCACCATTGCTGTGGTAGGGAGGCTTGCCACAGGAATGTAGACAGCTCATTAATGTCCAAACTTAAAGATAAAGTGCCCTATTTTTAGACAATTAGAGGGTTGAAATAGTGTTTTCTCATCTTAGAATTCTACACAATAGCATTGCAAAAGACCATTTCAAATGATTAAGTAAATCTGTGACCTTGAAATGTGGGTAAAACACATGAGAAAGAGAGGAATAGGGCTGAATATGTATCTGAGGAATTGACACAACATGGTGACATATAAGAGACCACAGGGCCTAAAACTATGCTTTCCTCAACTGTCAGAGAGGAAAAAAAAAAATTAATCTCCCTTACACCTACAGAGACATAACCCAATATGTCTTGATCAATCTCAAAGGCCACATAAGTATGATAGTGGATATACAACAAAGCTCCCCAAATTAATTTTACCCCGATGGTGGTAAAAATAATGTTTTTATGTGATCATTTACTCCTACTTTTTTTTTTATCATTTCTTTGTATATAAGTCATCACGATGTTTAGATATCATTCTAGAATATGCAACAGAAAAATGTTTGTACAAAAATATGTATGTCTACCTTTAAAAGAAGAGGTAAAATGTGTGTTCCCAGCGAGTAGAAGGAATCCCAAACTGTTCTCATGTGAATAACACCAGGTTATTGCCCACAGGGCCTGAACGTTGTCAGTAGTCTCAGATCTAATATCTTCCATGATAGAGAGGAACAAAGTTTTTGCACCAGACTACTATTCATTCTTGAGATACCATGCTGTTAATGTAAATTTTACATTTTTAAAATCAGGAATTTCAATATCTGCACTTAGATTTTTTTTTTAATATTCCCTAGTCATTAAGTGACTATTAATTTAGCTTAAATTTCAAATGGTGTAAAAACATACTGCAGTGCCTGATTTTAATGCTGTACCTTAGAACAAATTTTGCCATTACACAGGTCAGTTCTGAAGCTGGTTCCTTTTGTGAAATACACTCTCATGGTAACTCCATATTTTATATTTATGTTTGAATTACATGTTCCTATTTTAATCATTTGGATTACAAACATTATCATAACAAATGTGCTTAGTAATATTTATATTTATCATGTTGCTATACATTCTCCCTAATCATCAGCAGAGAAGAGAAACTCACTGTTCCTGGTCTCAGGCCCCCTGAATCATTTGGGGTTCTGGAAATTCTCCCTCTGGCTCCATATTTAGGATCAAAAGAGAACATATTCTCTCCTCCTTGACCCTCTTTAGTTCCCATTCTCCATTCTTTCTAGTCCCAGAAAAGATTCCTGTCTCATCCTCCCCAGAAGTACACCACCTACATGTGAGGCAACAGTACTGGTTTCAACATAAATTTATTTCAATTACTAAGAAAAACTTCAGTTTACCCTCACATTAGCATTCATACCTCCAGGACACCTGCACTAGTTGACCAGTATCACATATATTGACCTCATTTTCCAATTCTTAGAGTCTGTCTCCTCTCAGAATCCCATGTCATACAAACCTGATTTAGAAAAGCCCACTATCTAGGCCTTTTTCTGTTGTATCCATAAGCATGACTCAGGGGAAATCACATCATCTCTTTGAGCCACATTTTCCCTCTACAAAACAATGGGTTTATTACAGGACATATTATGAAGCTATGTGAGCATTCAGTGGTTAGCTGACCATAGGTGACAGATCATTGCTCAATATATTTGATATTATGACTTAACCTTTTGAATTTATTTGTGGAATAGAGATATTTAAAGGGGATATAAAGATAAACAACACATGACATAAAAATAGCATTCCTACCCAGTTAAATATGAAAGTAACCTTTAATCTTTTATTAAGCAGATAAACCAGGAAACGTTTTGATGAGAGAAAATGAAATGAAAATTAACCAGCATTTTCCAATGACAAATGTTAGCCTAATAATAGGAAAGAATGTTTTTCTACCGATGTTATGAATCCTCTAGTAAGAAATTCTGAAAAATCTCTCTACCTGATGCCCTCATTTAGTAGCTGACTTACTAAATCAGAAAAATTCAAGTCATGCTAGAGAAGTTGTTCTCAGATCCTGTGTATAGATTTGTTACAACACTTGGGAAGTTACCTTATAAAAGAGATTTCTGATTAATTTACAGGCCTAAGGAAACAACACCATCTATTTTGTTACTTAAATCCCACATATGAGTGAAATCCTATGGTAGCTGTCTTACTCTAATTTTGCTTAGCATAATACACTCTAGTTGCATCCATATTGTTGCAAATGCCAAGAATTAATTCTTTTTGATTGCTGAGTAATATTCCATTATATATATATATATATATATACATATATATATATATATATACATACATACATACACACACACACACACACACATACATGCATATGACAGCTTATTTATCCATTCAAAAGTCGATGGACATTTGGGCTCTTTCCATGACTTAGCTATTGTTGATAGTGCTGCTATAAACATTGGGGTGTGTGTGCCCCTTCAAATCAGCATTTTTGTATCCTTTGGAAAATACCTAGTAGAGCAATTGCTGGGTTGTAGGGTAGTTCCATTTTTAATTTTTTGAGGAACCTCCGTACTGTTTTCCAGAGCAGCAGCACCAGTTTGCGTTTGATTGGGGATGATTTAGAAGCAGTTGTGCCTAAAGTTCCCACTTCCCTTTTGTTAATTTTTGTATCGCAACCCATTATTACATGGGAAAATGTTTGAGGACTGACAATCTTTTTGAGAGTCCAGTTACCTGGAGCAATCAGAGAGATTCTACCCAGGACAAAACTTTGTTACCTTCAAGCCAAAGTTTCAGGACTAAAACAGGGGACCCCAAAATTAACTGGCACCTCTGGGAAGTAGTGCAAACACATCCCATTTGTGAGTGGAAGCCTCCCTTCCTGTAGGCTCTCTTATCACTGGCTTAAGATATACTGTGGACATCTGGCCTGGACCAGGAGTAAAAGCAGAGCCACCACTAGGATTCTTGCTCAGGAAGTTGTACAGAGATGTGGCATTTTAGACTCCATAGCATCTGCTCAGGGAACATACTTGGAAGCTTCTGTATTCCAAGAATGAACTTGTGAGCAGATCCTTTAACTTGTCAGCCCATGCATGGTGGTGGGACTGAAGCCTAGAATGGCTCCTACCTCTGTCAGCCCAGCTCCCTCTTCCACCCAGCTCAGCACACACTTATGATCTTGTCATTTCACTGAGGTTTTGAAATGATTTTTATTACACCCTAGCTTCTGGAGAATATTAGGTTTGTTTCAAGCCTCTCTTCTGGTCTACCTATTTCATGACCTGTCCCTGTCCTGGTCCTGGGGCTGCCTGCAAGTGGAGGACGGAACAATGATCTCCCCACCTTTGTGAAGACTGGCTTTTCACACTGTACAGAGCTGGCAGTAGCCTGGGGGTGGGGGGTGGGGGTGGTCATGGGTCAGTCTTCATCTGAGTTACTGGGGCCGAGGTACTGGCAGACAGCATCATAGTGAAGCTCCACAAACTGATTCTCTCTCCACAGTTGCACCAGAGCCCGGCTCCGTTCTCTGTCCCAGTCCAGCAGGCGTCCCACTCTTCCAGCCTGTGGCGCCAGCACCGGTTGCCTTGGACTTTGGGGACCAGGGTTTCCAGCATGTCTTCCCTCAAGACTTCCAGGACTAGGCCTTCATCTGTTAGACACACACAGGTATCTGGGCTGAGGACATCTTCAGTCGTCATCTTGGTGTTTTAATACCGGCCACAATACAACCTTGTGCAGCTTGTCCACAAAGGAGATTTTATGCAACTGGCTGAGATCCAAGGAGTTCTTGTCAAACTCCTGCTGGGAGACAGGCACAGCCAGTATTCACTAACAGTCACCATTCGGCTCCCCATGGCCAGGTGAACCATGGCCTGAACACTGTCAGGATCGAGGCCTTCTACCTTTCCATAGAGGCCTCGGTGAGGGCCAGGAAGAACCACCACAGCTCCCTGGGGCACCAGTCCTTGAGGCTGGTCTTCCTTATCCTTCTCTTGCTCCTCATCTGGGCTTCGCAGGTGGTAGAGGCCGGTGGGGGGCCAGGGCCCCGACTTCAGTCAGGTTCGCACCCAGGCCTAACCCCTTCAGCCTTGGTGGGTTAACACAGGGCTTCAACATTTGATCGAAGGTGTGGCCAACGCCCTCGCCAGGTTTCCAGCCCATACCTCATAACACAGCCAGCCCATAGGCTTCTACAGGGACTGCCCCCTAGTCAGCTTCCTCCAGCACTGTCTCAGCCCAGGGTTTGCTATCTGCCACCTCCTGGTTGGGGATGCATTCTTGCTGGATCATGGGGTTAGCAAGCATGGGGTCGACATCTGATTTTTCTCTCTCCTCCAGGGACTTCTTGGAGTTCTCAGTGAGCTCCTTCACAGCCTGGGAGAGCACCATATCCACCAAGACCTCAGTATTTGTGGATGGGTTTGTAGCTGCCTGCGATGGCCATTCTGGATCAAAAGGATGATGAGTTCCTGGGGGGTTCTGAGGGTTTCATTCTCAGAAGCTTGCTTCCTTCCAGGGTCTTTAAGAAATCCTTCTCCTCCAGAGCCGCACCTGAGTCATCTGTATCCGCCAGCGGTCTCTGCTCCGTTGTGCGACTAAAGCTGAATTTAATTGAGGCAGCAGAGGCTCCCGCGGGCCACAAAGTACCCTCTTCAGCCTCTGCCATCTCACCCCTCCTTCCCAGGCAACTCTTACACCTTAAGTATCTTAACATTTTACTTATATTTCGATATAGCTGCAAAAAAAATATGGCTCTTATGATGCAATGTTATTTTCACTAAGGTTCTTTCCAAGTTGACTTAATGCATACTTGACAGAATTAAGGATATGCAATTCTTCCTTATTCTGTTTTAGGAAATGAAGAAAATAGGTTTTCAAACTAATCTCATTTGCAAAAATATACCATTAACTACCTTTACAATTCTATTGAACTAGGCCTACTTTTTCTTTTCATTTTTAACTTCAGACAAATATAATTTTTAAAATATTTTTATATGTTGTTCCTCGCTATTTTTTTTTTAAAAAAGGATTTACTGTCAGGTAAATCATGTAGATCAAAGGGCACAAGTTTTCAGTTATAAGAGGAATAAGTTCTGTGAATCTAATGTGCAGCATGGTGACTATTGCTAATATAGTATTGTATACTTGAACCAAACTTATTTTAAGCATTAAACTGTTTAAGAAATTATGAGATTTTCTTATCTGCTTTTTGAGTCAGGTTTTCAAATATTCTTGAATAAGCAGTTGTTGTAACTGGCTTTCTTATTATACATAGCTCATGCCATGATGTCAAGTTTTTATTCTCAGTGTGATAATTGTCTCCATAACATTACAATGATATAAATGAGAAATACAGCTGCAAATTCAGAGATACACATGCTATTAATGATATATGCTCTAAGAATCTTAGATTGGGTTGAACTACCATTGAAAACTAAAAATTATAATCAGTATACTGTTTTATATATGAATAACACTATCAAAAAATTGCTTTCACCTGTTTTATCATGCAATTGGTCTGTTTCACAGAAATAATAGCAGCTATCATTTTATCTTTATACATATTTTATCTCAGAATATAATCTCAGAATAGAAATATGTCCCATATAGAGGTTCTCCTAAAAATTATCTCCAGTGTCAATTTAATTGATATGAACAACTATTAGGCAGATGTTAAAACTCTCTCACAGGAAAGACCCAGCATTGGTAAAATAAAACAAAACACAAAACAACAATAAAAAAACAAAAACAAACAAACAAAAAAACCTTATCCTAAGTTCCAGTGCAAATAAAGTAAATGGAGAGAATCTGACTGAGGCCCAACCTAAGTTACTTCAAAAGTAATGCTATTTGGGGCGCCTGGGTGGCGCAGTCGGTTAAGCGTCCGACTTCAGCCAGGTCACGATCTCGCGGTCCGGGAGTTGGAGCCCCGCGTCAGGCTCTGGGCTGATGGCTCAGAGCCTGGAGCCTGTTTCCGATTCTGTGTCTCCCTCTCTCTCTGCCCCTCCCCCGTTCACGCTCTGTCTCTCTCTGTCCCAAAAATAAATAAAAACGTTGAAAAAAAAAAAAAAAGTAATGCTATTTGGATTACACTGTGTTCTTCTCCTGATATAAAAATAAATCAGATAGGAATCCTATGCTCAATTCTGTTTTGCTAAATTGTTATTTCTGCTTTTCCCTAGGCTGTGTCATCTACTGCTCATGATTCAGATTTATCTGGGCATGTGTTTCAAATTGATGGTATAAGCCTAAGAGAAATCTGTTTATGTGTGTGTATCTGGACACACACATAGGATAATCCACCCTGTCCATCAGAAGAAGTCTCAGTGCCCAGGTGTGAAATAAAGGCACAAAGAAAGCCAGTTGTTTAATGGGAAGTGTGGTAAGTTATTCAAATCCATTTTCACCCCTACTTCCTGGGCTCATATTCAAGTGGAAGGGAAAAGAAAGTTGTTAGCAAAAATGAAACAGATGCTTACTATAAGGTATAGGCAATGCTACTATATGATCCTTAACTTAGCATGTATAAAGAAGCAGGAGCCCTTGTTTGCCACAGTGAAATAAATGCTTGTTTATTTTTTAACTAGAGACAGTACAAGCGGGGAAGGGACAGAGAGAGAGACACACACACACAGAGGATCCGAAGCAGGCTATGCACTAACAGCAGAGAGCCCAATATGGGGCTCAAACTCACAAACTGTGAGATCATGACCTGAGCTGAAGTCAGAAACTTAACTGACTAAGCCACCCAGGTGCCCCTGCGACAGTGAAATAAACAGCAAGAGAGAGCTCAGCCATGACAAGAGTTCTACTCAGTTATCTGCTGTAACAGGACCAATTTGCAGCAGCTCTTGCCATGCCTAAGGGATCAGTGGTGACGACAAATCAGAGAAAAGGTACCTACAGTAGAAAAGCACTTCCAAAAAAGGAGCTCAAAGGCCCTAGGGAAACCGGATATAATAAGAAAGTACATGCGAATCTTCTCTGAGAACTTCCATAAATATTTATTATGATGAGCACAGGGAATGCAGTTGTTAGTACACTATATTAATAAACTGTCCCCATTTGTATCTATAATCCAATATGGTCCAGTAACATTGAGCCTCACTTGTAGCTATTTATGTACATGGCCCATTCCATATTAACAGGCTTTTTGACTCCTCATATGAACTCTAAGAGACATGTATGAGGTCAACTTTAAATTCCCTGAAAAACTCCCCATACCACCACTCAATGAGTGGTAGAACTAATATTATAACCAAAGATTTGGTCCCTTCAAAATCTGTATTGCTTCTTCTCCACTACTGCTTATAATCTAACTAGCTAAATTAAGAGCAACTATTGCCCTTTTGGAAACATCCTTGGAATTTGTGTCAGGATGTTCTCTTATCTAACTTTTAGATATTTTGTGTAAAAATTACTTAATATAAGCAAGGCTGTTCTCACCTTTTTCTGTTCAATATTGTTTTCTAGTGTGACAACAAAAGAAAAATATATTAAAGTCAACATGATTAGAGGGGTGCCTGGGTGGCTCAGTCAGTTAAGCATCTAGCTCGGTTTCAGCTCAGGTCACGATCTCAAGATTTGTGAGTTCAAGCCCTGTATCAGGCTCCATGCTGCTGACAGTGCAGAATCGCCTCCTCCTTCTCCCCCTCCCCTGTTCACATGCTCACTCTCTCTCTCTCTCTCAAAATAAACAAACTTTAAAAACACGGCAAAATGATTAGAAAGGAGAAAATAAATTGGTCATTATTTTCAAATGATAGAAATATCTACATAGCATAGGTTTTGAAATTACATAAAATGAGTTAAGCAAGTGCTAAATAAAGGTCGATATACAAAGTTCAATTGCACTTGCATGTGTACCAGCAAAGATTAAAATTCTTTAAAAACATTTGATACTATTTTTTAAAAATTAAAAAAAAGGAGGGGTGCCTGGGTGGCTCAGTCAGTTAAGCATCCAACTTTGGGTCAGGTCATGATCTCACAGCTGATGGGTTCCAGCCCTGTGTTGGGTTCTGTGCTGACAGCTCAGAGCCGGAAGCCTGTTTCGGATTCCATGTTTCCCTGTCTCTCTCTGTCCTCTCCTGCTCATGCTCTCTCCACACCCCCCTCTCTGTTAAAAATAAACATTAAAAATTTAAAAAATAAAACCATTTTATATGATTTTAAAATAAGAAAAAACCCATAACATAATGCCAAAAAAAAAAGGGTATGTAACATCTACACCCAGAAAATCATATAACATTATTGCAAATCAATAAAGAAGAGCTAAATTAGTAGAGACCTATCTATGGGCTTGAGTGGGAAGACTTCATAACACATTAAGGTGTCAATTCTTCCCAAATGGATGTATGTATTCATTGGAACTTCAGTTAGAATCTTAATGGGATTCTAATAATATTTGAACGTTTGCTCTAAAGTGTATATGGAAGAACAAAGTAGGCTTCCTGAAGAATAGGGGATTTACTTGCTTTACTATATGGGAAGATGATTATAAATAAGATGTATGGTGTAGGTATCGAGTAGACTCATTGATGAACAGAATAGAACAGGCTAGGTATTGGAATCATACATATGTAGAGCTTGGGTAGCTCACAAATACATGATGGCAAATCAGAGAAAAAAGTGCCAAAAAGAAATACTTTTTCACGTGAAAAAAAAAAGCTGGATTCTTACCTTCCACCATAAAATAAAAAAGAATTGAAGATGAGGAAGATAATCAACTCCACATAGGTTTTCAGAATTATTAATCTAGCTTGAAATTTTTAACATATAACTGCCTTTCTAATCCGAGTTTAAGAAAGGATTTCCTAAACAAGACACCATAAAAATACTTGAGAAATTAATTTCTATAAAGATCAAGAAGTTCTCTTCATCAATGGATACCTTTAATGAGGTCAAAAACTAAGCTACACACTTGAATTATTTGCAATATGTATTACTGACAAAATAGTTTTCAGAATATTGACTTTTAAGCCAGTAAGAAAAAACAATCCATTAGATAGGAAAAGTAATGAGAAAATACATGGACAGTAAATATAAGAAGTGATTATCAAAATAAGTAATCACAAAATATAAATCAATACTAAAATGACATATCATTTAATACCCTTTAAATCTGCCAAAATTAAGCAGTTGGACAATTTGAAATATATGGTATAGATCAATGGAGCAATAGAATCCCTTACACATTGCTAGGGCAATTTCAACTTTGTTCAAAACACACTTAAACTTTACAAGATAATGCCAAATTGGTTAACATTCACATGCTATGATAGATTATTTAATGGCCTCAAATTCCTCCCTTTCCTGTGTACACTTCCTTTTATCATGTGACTTTACTGCCTCTTTTATTAAGAGCCGGAATGAATATAAATATCAGGAAAAACAATAGCATAGTTGGATTTTATAGGACCCTGAATAGCCAAAGCAATTTTGAAAAAGAAAACAAGGCTGGAAGCATCACAATTCAAGCTATATTACAAAGCTATGGTCATCAAGATAGTATGGTACTGGCACAAAAACACGCTGATGAATGGAACAGAATAGAAAATCCAGATACGGACCCACAATTATATGGTCAACTCATCTTTGACAAAGAAGGAAAAATGCCAAATGGAAAAAAGTCTCTTCAACAAATGGTGTTAAGAAATGGACAGGAGACATGAATGAACATTTTCCAAAGAAGACAAATAGCTAACAGACACATGAAAAGATGCACAATATCACTCATCATCAAGGAAATACAATCCAAAACTACAGTGAGATAACATCTCACACCTGTGAGAATGGCTAAAATCAACAATACAGGAAATAACAGATGTTGGAGATAACATAGAGAAAGGGGAACCCTCTTACACTGCTGGTGGGAATGCATACTGGTGCAGTCATTCTTGAAAACAGTACAGGGCTTCCTCAAAAAGTTACAATAGGGGTGCCTGGGTGGCTCAGTTGGTTGAGCGTCCAGCCTTGGCTCAGGTCATGATCTCATGAGTCGTGAGTTAGAGCTCCCCATTGGGCTGGCTGCTATCAGCCTGTCAACACAGAGCCCACCTTGGATCCTCTGTCCCCCTCTCTCTCTACCCCCCCACTTACACTCTTTCTCAAAGTATAAATAAAACATTAAAAAAATTATTTAAAAATATTTTTTTAAAAAAAGAACTACCTTACAACCCAGCAATTGCACTACTAGGTATTTACCCAAAGGATACAGAAATACTGATTCAAAGGGACACATGCATCCTGATGTTTATAGCATTATCAGCCAAAGCCAAATTAGGGAAAGAGTCCAAATGTCCCCTGAATGATGAATGGATATAGAATATGTGGTACATATACATACATTGGAATATTAGCCATCAAAAAGAATGAAACCTTGCCATTAGCAATGATGTGGACAGAGCTAGAGTGTATTATGCTAAGTGAAACAAGAAAGAGAAATAGCATATGTTTTCACTCATGTGTGGAATTTAAGAAACAGATGAACATAGGAGAAAAGAAAAAAAAAGAATGGGAGGCAAACCATAAGAGACTCTTAACTATAGAGAACAAACTTAGCATTGGGGTTTGGGCTAAATGGGTGATGGCCTTTAAGGAGGGCACTTATTGTGACGAGCACTGGGTGTTATATGTAAGTGGTGAATCATTAAATTCTACTCCTGAAACTAATATTACATAATATGCTAACTAACTAGAATTTAAAGAAAAACTTGAAACATTAAAAAAATACAGAAAACATTCAGTGGTTGAAGTTAACCATTACTTGTCTCTGTAAAAAATAAATGTACTCTTTATGTGATTGTTTCAGCGACAGTTTTATGTAAGTAATTGAGTGGACTTTTTCATATATTGTGCTGTAATCTACTCAAAGTTAAAGTTACATTAACAACTTTCCCTTTTGATTCAATTTAGCAAGTCACATTCAAATCTTTAACATTACTTATTTATATGCTATCTTATACTAACCTTGCTCTTCTTTTCTGAAAGCAACTGTTTGAATTTAGTCAGCTTCCCCAAACCTTCAGAAGGATTTTTAGCTTATGTTAACTTCCTTATATTTATTCCAAAGAAGCAAATTAGTACATTAAATTTAAATCAGAAATGAATTTTAAAACCTATTTAGAGATCATGGGGTGGTTCTACTTTTAACTTTTTTGAGGCACAATGGAATATTATTCCACCATTATAAAAATGAAACCTTGCCATTTGCAATGACACAGGTGGAGCTATAGTATATTATGCTAAGCAAAATAAGTCAAAGAGAGACAAATGCCACATGATTTCAGGAATATGTGCAATTTGGGAAACAAACTAAGCAAGCAAAGGTAAAAACAGAGAGGGAGGCAAACCAAGACACAAACTATAGGGAATAAACTGATGGCTAATAGAGGAGAAGTGGAAGGGAAAATGGATAAAATAGGTGATAGGGATTAAGGAGTGCACTTGTTGTGATGAGCATCTGGTGATGTACAGAAGTGTTGAATCACTCTATTGTACACTTGAAACTTGTATTACATTGTATGTTAACGATCTGGAATTTAAATAAAAACTTAAAGGGAGAAAGAAAAAATAAAGGTGTTTAGAAGTACAAAAAAAGTGCATTTAAAGATTGTGCTAGTTAATAAAACATATTAAATAATTATGATTCATTGAGTATACCACTCCAATTAGGTCTGACCACTACATAAAAATTTAAAATTGTTTTCAGTATTAGAGATTGTAGAAGATACCATAAAAAAATAAATTTAAAACAAATAAGATATTTCTTTTTACTCCTTTAAGGAGTTCCCAATTCAACTAAAATACCTTCAGCAAGTTGAATTCAGTTGCTACCTCTTGTGACCACTGGAATTGACACAACGCCTTACAGGTAATAAGCCCTCAACAAAGAGATTGTATTGACTTGATGAACATCTGCAATACAAGACGTGCAACTCAAATACAAGATTTCTAGTCTATTGATTAAATATTAAAATTAATCCATTTTACAAAGTTTATTAAGCACCTTCTAAATACATAACATTGAAGCAAGATATAATCTAGATTTCAATGAAAGCTATCATAATATTTGTACCTTAAAGAAGTTTATAACTATTCTGAGAAAAAAACAAAACAAACAAACAAAACCCAAAACACGATAAACCAAAAGAGAAACTACCTCTTGGACGGAATACAAAGTTCGGCAATGCTTAATATCTGTTTGTTAAATCATGACTAGACTACCAGTACTGTAAGGGAAACGGAAGACAGAGGAGGAAGATACTTAACGTACATAAGGACAGAGTACCAGTAAAGTTAACATTTGACTTAAAGTCCCCTGTCAATCTTCAGAAGTCACACACCAGGGTCTAAAATAAGGATCACATACCAGGGAAATGGACAAACATCCAGTGTCATAAAGAATAGGAGCTCAGAATTCTCTACATAAAGCAAACTTTCCTAAAGGGGAACACGTTCAGTAGGTAAAATTAGGAAAACCAAAAAAATCAACAAATCCACTCTTCAAGAGCATGCCAGCCCAATAGGAGTCTGATTTGGGACTGAGTAGAAGGAAAAAAAGAAAGTAGAAAAGAAAAAAGTATTCCCTAACCATAAGTTCATAATCATACACATTTGTGTCATAAAATCATACCAGGTGTTGCCTTAAAAGTATGAGGACAACAATGCAATCTTGGGGCACCTGGATGGCTAAGTCAGTGGAGAATATGACTCTTGATCTTGGGGCTGTAAGTTCAAGCCCTACATTGGGCGTAGCGATAACTAAAAACTAAAATCTTAAAAACAAAAAAGTAACCTAACGCAGCTCCATATTGGCTTTGCCATAGGAGTTTGGAAAAAGCAATATAAATGTCCTTTGGAGGAAAACATTTTAAATAAAGACACCAACTTCTTCCTATTTATGAAATTCCAGAAAGCAGCCACCATTCAAAATAATGAGACCCGTCAAGGATCACATAATCATGTAAACCCAACAGAAAAGTCAAACTGAAGAATAAGATTCCCAAACTGCACATGATGGAATCATTGAATTAGTTTAATATAGGACAAATTAAACTTGAGAAATGGAAAATAGACTACTTATATTAAATCTGAGTACTCTTATTATTAAAATAAAAAGTTTACTACTAATATTTAAATTTTAGGAATTCATACAAGTTTAAAGCAATTTAACATAGCTCTGAAACAATTAGTGGAGTGGAATGTAGTTCTATAGAAAATTTGTCAGAAAGACAAAGATACAAAATATTAAACAGGGAGGACAGAGTGAGTAAGCTTTAATTCTATTTTTAGGAGCTGAGCGAATAGGAAGATTAGGATAAAGGCCATATTCAATGAAGTAATGTTAAGTGATACCCTAGATTTTCTATAAGATCCCCTTCCTCGGATTCAGAAAATTTAAATAATCCCAAACAGGATTAATAAAAAGAAAATCCCCAATTGGATATGTCATGGTAAAATAGCACAGGGAAAAAGGAAAAAAGAAGGTTTTAAAAGCAAAAAGCAAGATCAGTTGACCTACGAGGGAATAACAGATGGTCTACCTCTCAATAGCAGAAAAAGAAAGCCAGAAAAGAGCGAAATAATATCTTCAGAATGATAAGGAAAAATATCTATCAAAGTATAATTGTGGTATGAATTTGTTTTCTTTGTTCTCTTTATTCTACTTTTAATTAAAATAGATTCTCATTTATTAAAAATTACTACATTAAGTAGTAAAAATGTCCCATATTTTCTATATGGTTTGTGTTTTTATCTTGTTCAAAAACAACCCTTCCTTATCTGAAGTTCATGAAGAATAGTCTCCTTTATTTTTCCCCTTTATTTCCTTTTAAATAAGATTGTTTTTAAGCCACAAACTTAAAGATTTTTCAACATCCAGCTGAGTAAAGATTTCATTTGGAATATAAAATTAACTCCAAATTAGTTACAAATAATGATCTGTAAATCAATAAGAAGACAATGTAGTAGAAAACCATGGGGAAAAAAAACAAACGTATTTCACACGAGGACTTCAAAATTAGAATGATTATGTCAAGCTGAGAAATATTGATTTTTTCCCTATTCTTTAATGGCACAAATAGTTCTCTATGATATACTTCACACAAAAAATATGGTAATAAATAATGTGAAATCACTATCAGGTAAGATATAATTAAACTTCTAGTTAATTTCCATAGGGATTTCAAGGAAAGAGAAAGTACAGTGAGGCTGGAAGTGTTATCACATTCTTTAGGAGCAGTAATTTGCATTGTGACATTCCTGACAAGAGAGCGGAAGGAAGAAGAAAGGAAAAGATACACAGGAAAAGGGAAAAGATAGTATTTAGGGATGGTAAATGTGGGGCCATTCTAAGTAAACCAAGGCATAGCTCTAACAACTTTTTTTTTTCCCTGTTACTAAGCAAACCTTTTTTAAATTGTTCAGTTTGCCCCCTTGAAACATGTCAAATGACTCATTCCAGGTTTAGGGAGAGAGTGTTGCCTTTCAATAGTTCCATCCTCATATCCCAGAAACAATCATTCTTTCATGGCATGGTTACCTCATTTAGTCACCTCTGGGAGCTTTTGCAGGTGGGCAGTATTTCACACGCAGTTGGGTTTGTGTACTCTAACATCACTGAACAAAAACAAATTCATTCAGAAAAATAGCACTAGAGGGATTGGAGGCTGCTAAGGATAGTCATTCTCAGAAATGAAGTGGCCCAAAGCTTTGCTTTCCTTCAGAGTACAGAAGGGGAGCATTTTTATGAATGACATAAGGAGAACAAGCAGAGGAAGGAGCAGAGACAGAGAGAGGTAGGCTGTGTGTATCTATGCATGTTTGAAAACTGTGATTCAACTGTGGCCATATTTTGTTTTACTGTAATTTTCTAGAAAACAAATGGTTTTATATAGGTAGTTATATATTGAAAAAAATACATGAAATCAGCCACTTACAGGACAATTTCACTTTTTAAGAATATAGGTCTAAACCTTAGCAAATAATTAGACTGCCACAAAATCAATACAATTAAATTCTTCCTATAGTCAAAAAAAACCAAGGACTCTTTCAGTGGTGCATTATTCATGTGGCCCCAAAAAAGAGCCACACAATCGACTTGGAAGGTAATGCTGCAGAACACCAGTTGCAATGGGAACAATAAATGTGTCTAATAAAGCTTTCTCCCAGCTAGATGGGCAATTAAGGAATAGTCTCTGCCACAAAATTGTCAAGGAAACAATACCTAAACTATGTCTCTGGATCCCTCAAACCTCTTTCTGGAGAGAAGTGTTCTTTTCCAAATGAAGCCTTGTCTTAGTAACCTGTTTTGTGATGAGGGCTGATAATTGCTGTTAAGTTGAGCTTTTTGGCTATACTGAAGCAGTTAGATTGGCTACGTACTTAGGCTTGAAAATCACATTTATCAAGCCAACCTAAAAGGTCTATTATGTAGCCTTAGACCTTGCTAAGAATGCTAAAGCTAGGGAAAGTATAGATCATCCAGAAAAGTCCCAGTTAGGTCTGGCGAAAATAGCTGTGCCACAAAAGTATTATTTGTAGGATTAGCTTTTATTAAGTTAAAGCTAATTAACAACAAAGGAGTTCTATAAAGACTCAATAATTCTTTGGATTACCTGAAAAAGACTTCTAACTGGTTGATACATTTTATAAGCTTCAAATTTCATCACAAAGTAAGGGAACATTATGCTGTATGAGTAAACGAAAAAAATTAGTTTTAATTTAGGACTTTATTCTATGGAGGGGTTTTATTCCTAAATGTGAATGCTGCAGTATCACAACTAAGATTTTAACTATGGGGAAATATGTATCAGATATGCTTTTGAAAGTGTCATGGTTTTATTATCTCTGAAAATGCCCTCTTATCCATCTCCCTTTCTTGTCCTTTCTCTTTCTCCAAAGTCACTCTTGTTACCACAGACATAGACCCTGAAACCAATGGTTTGTTAGGATTCCAAGGAGGGAGACCGTGATCACAATACATATAAACACACTTCCAAGTTTTATCAACAGCAAGTTGAAACAACCAACCACTCACTTCAATATTCATTACCAAAATAAATAAACTTAAAATATATATATATACAAAATTCAATTGTTTGGGCGTGCCTGGGTGGCTCAGTTGGTTAAGCATCCGACTCTTGATCTGGGCTCAGGTCATGATCTCATGGTTTGTGAGATCAAGCCCCACATCCAGCTCTGTGCTGATGGTGCCAAGCCTGCTTTGGACTCTCTCTCTCCCTCTGCCTCTTTCTCTCTCTCTCTCAAAATAAATAAATTAATTTAAAAAATACGCAAAATTCATTACCATGACCCTTGGCACTCACTTTTATCCAATTCAAAGCTTTAATGTTTTTTCATTTTCATTTATTTTGAGAGAGAGCATGAGTGAGGGAAGGACAGAAAGGGAGGGAGCAAGAGACAATCCCAAGCAGGCTCTGCCCTGTCAGCGTGGAGCCCAATGTCGGGCTCGAATTCATGAACTGGGAGACTGTGACCTGAGCTGAAACCAAGAGTTGGATGCTTAACCAACTAAGCCACCCGGGCACCCCTCAATGCTTTTTTTTTTTTTTTATAAGTTGGAGGTTACAGAAGGAATAATGCAAAGGAAAGACTTAGTGTATAAAGTTCAGGTTTAATTATATCAGTAAGTCCATTTATATTAACAGAAAATTCTATTATACCATTTAGAATTTGGTGTTAAAATTTGAAAGTGTATATATATGTGTATGAAATTGTATCTTGTGTTTCTGAAAATTTTATAACATGAGGATCAACCTAATTCCAAAGCAAAATTCTCATTGTGATTCCATTACGCACATAAAGTGAGCATGTTACACATAACAATGAAAGGTACTGTCTGGAGGCGCAATTTCTCTGCTGTAAAGGAAAGGGAAAGGGAAAGGGAAAGGGAAAGGGAAAGGGAAAGGGAAAGGGAAAGG
>NW_024412403.1:51050555-51061883 GCF_014898765.1 Herpailurus yagouaroundi | reverse complement strand
AAAGGGAAAGGGAAAGGGAAAGGGAAAGGGAAAGGGAAAGGGAAAGGAAAGGAAAGAGTCCCTTTATACATGGCAATTTAAAAAGAAGTAAATGCCTGTGAAGGATTTTTAATGGATTATTAATAACATGAACCTAGCTCAAGACTGTCTACTCACCTTAAACTGATTTTTTAAAGTTTTTCTAGAATGAGCATTTCCTCAGTGTAAGTGATGATAATTATAATACAAGTCATAATTCTTTTCTAGACAGAAACCTGATATTGCAGTTTTTAGCCCAGAATTACTTACCTGATTTATAATATCTAGTTTATAGTGAATATAATGAAAAACTCTAAGGATACAATGAAGGGTTTTTTTCATATTTAAAAAATCAATTTTACTCACCGGTTATAATAAGACCCTGGAAGTTCGATAGTAAAATTCATTCCAGCCTGTTGTTTTACACTCCTGCTCTGCATGCATATAGGTTTATTATGGTGCACTTGTCAAAGTTTCCATTTCTTGTCCTTTAATACTCTTTTTTTTTAAGTTCTTTTTGTCTAACTCTTTCCTTTTTTCCGCGATCAGTCACAATGCAAACACACTCACACCATCACACACACACAGGCACACAAATCCACAATCACAGTAAAAAATCTCACGGCTTTATTAAAGTAGATTATCAAAAGGAAGAAAGTTAAGTCAAATTGTGGTCTTATGAGCTTGTCCGGATCCCCCAGGTACTGTTTCTATGTGGTGACCGAAGATACATTTATTATACTCTTTGCAATGTCTAAAATTTTAATTTTCCGCTATGAAGCTTCTCAGGTCTGTCTGGGATAGTCGGAAATGTGTTTCTAATTGCTTTTTCCATGCAAAAGAACTACAATAGATTACCAACAACAGGACTATTAATCATCCATCTAAGTGCAGCTTTTCTTCTGCATGCAATATTTATAAGTGTTTATATACTCCTGGCTAATGCTAACAATCAATGCCTACTTGATGAACCAACCTATATAATTGTCAAATGCCTGAAACTCACCAAAAGATTCAGTTTATCATTGGCTTCTGTTCCAGATTGTACTTGTGATTAAAAGAAAGAGAAAGAGAAGATATCTTTTTCAAGTTTCTATTAAGAAGAGGAAAATGTTCTAGCTGCATTTTCTTGTAGATTGCACAGAAGCCTTTCATTACTGTCTATTTTCTTACATCAACTATAGCAACAAAATAAGAAGAGTTGGTTTTTCCTACCACTGAATTTGTGAAAGTCATTTCCATGTACAGTTTCTGGGATGCTGAATTAAGAACAAAATCCAATTACTTTAATAGTTTAACCGGAAAAGTTCAGAACTTGGAAGAGTTAAGCTGAATTCTCAATCTCCTGGGTGTCTGTTTAGTTATGTTTAGTAAGGTAGGGCACTATTTGCATTCTCATAGTGATGTTCGTTAACTACAGGTCAGCCTATTTTTTAAAATTTTTAAAATTTTGGTAGTTAAATTTACATAGAGTATTGTATTTCAATCAAGAGTATGAGTTTTCCTTTTATTTATTTATCATACAAGTATGGAATTGCAAGACTATGTTTTACATTTGAAATTTTACAATTTATTCTTATGTCATATATTAATGAATCTATATGTCTATAAACTATATGATTTTAGTATCATATGATTATACTATATGATTATAGTATCATATCATACTCTAAATTTGGAATTTATTGATTTTCCAACTAAATTTTTGCCCTTAAATATTTTTCTACAGAATTCAAACCAGAAGAATTTTGAAGTCTGCATTGATTTATTTGGTAATTTATAAATATATGCTATGTATATCATACCACACCACATTCTATAAATGGTAAAGACTCTCTTAATATCATTTATCTCAAAGTTGATTTTTTAAGAGGAAAAAGACAACCATGGCAAGTTCAGTACCAATATACAAATGTGACATAAAGTCATCCTTGAGGAATGACAGTGGGAAATTAGGGGATTAATGCTGGGCAGTGTAAACAGAAGACAGCATCTCAGAGAGAGTGGGGCTTAATTGTGTCGGGAAGAGTAGCTGGGATTTGGTCAAAGAGAAGAGAGGAGCTCAAGTCGGAGGGAGACTAAGCAAAAGCTCAAGTGTGGAAATGATTTGTGTGGCTCAGTAGGCAGATTGGGGGAGGTGGCAGAAGAGAGGGGAGTGTTTCTGTGAGAATCACTGAATAGCTGGAGATATGTTTATGAGGGCAGTATGAGCAGACTATACGCAGGGTACTGAATTTCAGGCTCAGTCTGAAATTTTATCTTGTAATAGAAACCCATTTTATTTTATTTTTTTAATGTTTATTTACTTTTGAGAATGGGAGTGGGAGGAGGGGCAGAGAGAAAAGGGAGCCACAGAATCCAAAGCGGGCTCCTGTCTCCCGGCTGTCAGCACAGAGCCCGACGCGGGGCGCAAACCCACAAACCACGATATCGTGACCTGAGCCTAAGTCAGACGCTTAACAGACTGAGCCACCCAGGTGCTGAATAGAAATCCATTTGAAAATAATGTGTAGGAGGGGACAGGTGAGAAGCAGAATTTCACAAACATTTATCTAAATGAAGTTGCAGGTAAGACAAGAGCTGCACTGCCACAAGACAGGTTAGCCTATCATCTCAAGAGTACCGTTAAACCAGCCCTTTTGCCAGGCCACAGAATGGATATCTTGGTGGAGGACTGGGAGTTTGTAAGGATTGGAGAATTCTGTTTTGCTTTTCTTTTTTATGGCTGGAATTTTTTAATGAGGTGACATTGTAAAGAGGAAAATTAGACTAACTAGGCTTTAGGAAATTTGCCTATTTCTTGAGAGGGTCTTTTGTGGGTTTCTGGTCTCCCAAATCTCCAGAACATGTTACTGACACATGCAATTTATTGTTGTTTCCAGGACTTAGTATTATTCAAGATAATGGTGATACATGGTTTTCTCACTGTGAAAGTAAGGCTCATAGGATGAGATCACAAGTGTGACCGCTTCTCATCTATGCCTCAGTAATCACACATTATTTTCTTTCCTTCTCATTGTCTAGCCTCATCTCTGCCACAAAACCCTTCCTTCTTGTCCCTTGCTCTTTTTATCAGTACTTTCCTTTTGTTGTTTTTCTACTTTTTGCTACTACAGAATGGTAGTAAAAGGCACAACAGAGGTATAGAGCAGTGTCAAAACAAAAATAGGGAGTCCCTTACTTCTAGAAACTGAGGAGCACTCATTGTGGGGGAACAAATGATTCCTGAGTATCAACAGACTTAATTCAGAATAATTAGAAAAACTGATAATTACGAAAGCTAAAGAATGCTATTTCCTTAATTTTTTCCTCTCATTTTATCTCTTCAAGGATAGGCTATTCCTATCACAGTTTATAAGCATGCCAGGTAGCCTCATCTATAATGATGGAAGTTTGGATTGTCATCTGATGGAGTGACATCAAGAGAGTTTCCCCAACAGTCTTGCCAAGTGAGGCAAGCACAAGAACAGTTTTGTGACAAAGGTACTCTGGATGTCTTCATGTCACCACTCAACCACCATAAGGATATGGGGCTACAGGAAAAGAGCTTGAACAGAAGAGACCCTCTGCATCCTACACTTCCTGCACAAGAGCCAGTGGCCACATACTTTGAAGAAGTATGGTATAACCTGCCACCATTTCTAACTTACACCTAACCCCAAACTGCATATATTGTCTAGATGATAACTGTCTAGAATAGTAACATTTAAATGCTACTAATAAAATGCACACCACTATAAGTTACATATGCTTAATATGCATGGATATTTATAATTTTTTTTCAGTGAAAGTACACAGGATGGCTCTTTTATTTTGGGTATGTTTCCTGAGATATTTTGTTCCCTTTAAGTTATCTGAAAACACCATACCATGGGCCATTATTTACATATCTTATAAAAACTAGACTCAGTCTGAGCTTTCAGGGGGGAGAATTTGGCCCCACGCTAAGGAGACACTCCAAAATTCATCCTTCCATATGAAATTCAGAACATTTGCCACAATTTTTAAGAGCGGCATATCCTCTAACAGTAGGCTGTACATACTAAGAAAAATCTTTGGAATTTTTTAGCAGGAGAGGCCCCTCCAGTATTTGTTCATCTGTTCTCAGTATTGTCGCCAGGTATGTAGCCTTTCTGGTAGATGATGAAAGTTAATTAAACCTAGCACATATTTTATTTACAATATTTTAGCATCAGAGTTTAACACAATTCTGTTGGTATTTTTTTCTTCAAAAATATTTACAATTTCCATTTTAGTGGGCTGCTTGAACATTAAAATCAGACTTCAATTCTTTAATTAAAGTGTAAGGGCATTACCACAGAAAGCTCTTGTTGCTCAAATGAAATATAAAGCATGTGGGGGGAAATGAAAATGTCCCAAGCTCTCAGAGGCAATTAGGCCCATTAGTTGCAGTTCTCCTTTAAGAGGGAGAGGATAATCTAATTGAATGACCATATGCACTACTTTATTAGGCTGATACTTTGCATTTTAGCATAGCTGACATTTATGAAAAGAACCCTTCACTGGGACAATCTTTGAAATGGCCAAAACAGACAATTTATCATCTGGTCTGCTGCTTAGTTGAAATATTTGCATAATGTAAAACGTCAGTGAGGTGACTGCTATCCGAGAACTGAATAATTTTTTTAAGTATAGATTTCTAGCACATAGTCTCCTCAGCTGCACACCTAAAGATTGTCATCAGCATCAAATCATTTATCGTAAAAAAAGACTTTGGAGTAGGGTATTATAAAACTAAATGAAAGACAATCAAATGTCAGGTCAAGAGGCTGATTTTGATAGGAATGATCTATAAATTGTTTAAGAGTTATGCAAGTTAGATATCCAAAGGAAAACACAGCTATTTTAATTGATTTTGCTTATTGGAAGATACCTGGGGTGCCACTGATAAACTGATTTCTCAACTTTCAGGGCATATCTAGTTTCTACAATCACAATGTAGTATCATGATCTAATTGTGCACAATACATCCCTCAATTAATCAAACAGTGCCCTTGCCCTTCTTTGAACAATTGCCTGATATTTAACTAAGGCTATTTAGCCAACAAAACTCTCCTATGCTAAAAGGAAAAAATAAGTCCTAATCTCTAACTAGATGGCAGAATAGGAGGATCCTGAGTTCACATCCTTCCACAGATGGGGCAAGTCTACAACCACATAAAGGGCAACTCTTTGATAACAGCCTAAAGACTAGAAGAAGAGCTCTTCCACAGCTAAAGAGAGAAAGAAAAAGCCACATCAAGAATAGTAGGGTCAGAGGTGTGGTCTGGCTGGGACTGACACTCCTGACATTGCAGCCCACAAGCATAAGAGATATCACAGGCGAAGTGGTCCAACCTGAGGAGCAAAGGGTTCAAGCCCCACATGGGGCATCCCTTATCCTGGGGCCCAACACAGGGAAGATAAGCTTCCATAATGTCTAGTTTTGAATCAGTGGAAATTAATTCTAGGAAAGCCAGAGGGATGTAGGAAACAGAGACTCCACTCTTTATTAAGGGGCCCACACATAAACTCACTTTCTCTTTAAAACCCAGCACAGAGGAGTGCCTGGGTGGCTCAGTCAGTTAAGCGTCTGACTTTGGCTCAGGTCATGATCTCACGGTTCATGAGTTCAAGCCCTTCATTGGGCTCTGTGCTGAAAATTCAAAGCCTGGAGCCTCCTTCTAATTTTGTCCCCCTCTCTCTCTTCCCCTCTCTCAGTCTGTCTCTCTTGCTCTCAAAAATAAGCAAACATTAAAAAACATACACACACAGAGACAATAGTTTGAAAAGTGCCTGGGCCTCAGGATTTAATGACTTAATTTTAGTCTGTGTGACAGAGGCTTAGGCATCTGTAGGAAATTCCTCCAGAACAGAAGCACTGGTGGGCATCATTTTTCTTGCCTTCCTTCTGCCTACTTGACACACTGCTGGTGGGTGCCACTTTTGACAATCTCCATCTGCCTTGCTAGAATCACCCACCCTACCCCAGTATTCCCCTGTGGCCATGCCCCAACAGGTACCCTTCCAAAGTAGCTCCTGCCCTGAACCCCCACTGGGCAGCCTTGGCCAGGACCAGCTCTGTCCACAAAGCACCTATTGCCCCACCACACCAGGCAGGTGGCCTCAGCTGAGACTGAAGGCCTTGCAAAGTAGCTTCTGCCCTGGTGGCCACAACCAACTTAAAATAGAGTTATGTAGGTTGTTATACATGAATCTTATGGTAACCACAAACCAAAAATCTATAATAGATCAACAAAAAATAAACAAGAAAGGTATCCAAACACAACACTAAATGAAGTCATTAAATCACAAGGAAAGAGAAGAATAAAGGAAGAAAGAAGAACTATAAAACAACCAGGAAACTATTAATAAACCTTGTCTCCAATTAAGAGACAGAGGGTAGTGAAATGGAAAGAAAAAAAAAATCTATATGCTACCTATAAGAGACTCACTAACAAACCTAAAGATACATACAAATGAAACTAAAGTGATGGTAAAAGTATTCTATGCAAATTGAAGTAAAATTTTAAAAAACTGGGGTAGCAATACTTAGATCAAACAAAATAGACTTTGAAACAAGACTGTAATAAGAGACAAACAATTACTATAATCTGAACATTTGGGGGTACCTGCGTGGCTCAGTCAGCTAAGCGTCTGGCTCATGTGCTATTCGTGGGTTCTAGCCCCCATCAGGCTCTGTGCTGACAGTGCAGAGCCTGCTTGGGATTCTCTCTCCCCCTCTCTCTGCCCCTCCCCTGCTTGCTCTCTGTGTCTCTTTCTCACAATAAATAAACTTTAAAAAGTAAACATTTATAAAATAGAGAAACCTTGGAAAATTAAATTGCATTGTATATCTTTCCTATGTTTACTTTCAATAACAAATAATATTAGTATTTTAATAAAAATTAGAACCACCTCCTTCCTACAAATCCCAAATAATCAGTTTTGTTCTGGATTTTATCAGTGGATATAACTTTTATTTTGTAAAGTTATTGTGCTCAAAAATGTTTGTTACCAACAAATGTTTCTATGTCACAGCATTTCTTACTAGAGCAGCTGGTAAAAGTTATATATACTCTGGGATAGGTTAGCTTTGAGATGGCTAAATTGGGTAAAATAAAAGGGGGACTATACTGAATGCACTGAATTAAAAAGTCAGTGGGAATTTCCATATTAAGTCTTGTATCATGCATAACATCTCAATATATCTTATATTGATCCCCTTATCAGTTTTGGTATTACTCTTTTCTAATTAACTTTTTTCTAATTTTAACTTTTAATTTCTAATTTAATCTAGTAGTTTGTTTACATTTCAGACAATATTTGTGTTGGGTTGAAGTAATGACAACATTCAAGGAGTAAACATACATGTTTGCGGGTTATGATCACTAAACTAAATCAAAGTTTGGTCTAATCTAAATATTCAAAGAGTAACTGTACATTTGCAAATAGTTCTGTTCTTTTCCTCCAGCAGTTCAAGTGAACTGAAACATTGTAAATTAAACAAAACAAAGGAGCAAAAATCTAAGAAAATCATCTATTAAATAAATTTCATAGGGCAGACTTTCTCTTTTGCAGATTAAATTTAAAATTGTAAGTAAAACAAGCAAAATTTTTTTAAAAGTTTGATTTAACAAGATACAGACTATACTACATGTGTTTGTGGATATCTACAAATAAGGCTAACTTATAGACCTTTTAATCTTCTGAATCCATGTGGCAAAGACAAAGGAAAGAGTACGTTTATTTAAATAAGTTTTAAAATAAGTTTTAAATTGCAAAACTATCCTAGAAATGCTAAACGACTAGTAATAAAATCAGACATCTCGTAAGCAGTTTCACAATAACAGGATTGCAAGAAAGATATCTCAAAGAATAATTGTCATTGTTTTTACTTGATTTCATTAGCACGTGTATAAATTCTCAGCTCTATGTCTTGGCAATTTATCTATGTTAGCAATTTCTAATAGCCCAAGAGAATACAACATGGTTGTTTTCTCTTTTCTGTTCTGGTGACCATAGAATAAATCTCATGTGTCAATCCATGTATTTGAGATTGGGATTAACTTCAGTAGAAAATACATGGGTTTGTGGAAATACTAGAAGGCAGTATAATATAGTAGTTATGAACAAAGATCCTTTATTTAAAAATATTGGAAATTCTGAATTTAACATTTAGTAGCTATGTTTTATTTGGCAAGTTATTTAATTCTATAAAATTCAATTTGTCAAGCTACAGTTGTGGTGAAAATCCAAGAAAAAAATGGTTTATCTTACTATTTGGAATATGCTACTCTAACATATAACATAGTCTTAACTATGATTTTTTTTTTTTTTTGCTTAAATTCATCAATCTGATAATTTCCTTCTTTGAGGAAGTCCTAAGGATTCATGTTGCATTATTCCCTATGGCAAGAAAGGCTTGTTTGTTTTTCTTTTCTATATATTTCTTTAAATATAACTTCATTGATTTATTTTGTCAATTATATATGTAATGGACATCTTCACAATCAAAATAATTTCAAGAAATAAATAAAATTTAAACCTTTCTGCCATTTTCCACTTTCACCTTCCTGAAATAACCAGCATTAATGGTATTGTGTTTAGTCATCCAGCTTTATTTCCACAGCACACACATCCACTCATATGTAGAACTCATTTTTCCCTAAAAATATGTTCTGTATCGTTTCCTATTCAAAAATGTATATCATGGTAGATTAACCATAATTTTGAATATTCAAATAAGCATGCTTCCAATTGCAATGGCAATTTCTAAAAATTAGTTCATAAAATATTTTGAGCATTTGTAGAAAAACTGAAAGAAATGCACAGCATCCCAGGAAAGGAGAGGATATTTAAAACAGCACAAATATGATTGATTGATGGTGTCCATGTTTAGTTAAAATTCAATTACTCTCAAATTCAGCCAGAAACTGTTTATAGTATTTGTTTTAATAAAGACAGAAATATTTAGGTGGTAAGAAAGGATAGGTCAAAGAAATGTCTTTTGCCAGCTAGAAATTTATTATCCATCATCTGTTTTTTTTTCGTATTTATAACCAAAATTCATGTGTTAAAAATGTTGATCACTGTCTGTATTTATATACAAAATCAAATAGATAATATTTTGGCCAATCAACAGCCAAAAGGACACATAGTTTCACATTCAATCTAATACAGCTACCTTGCTGTTTTAAAATAAATAATTCAAATGCCTACTTGACAATCTAGTCCTTTTTACAACTCAGAAAAGGAAAGTAGAATTTCTATTCCACAATGTGAATGTATACTCCCCAATATTTTAAAGTCACACTGTCTACTGCCCCATTTTTTTGATACTTAAAATAATGCTAGTATTCAGGCCATGAACAGTATAGAGACTACAGCAAACAGTGTTAAATCTGCATTTATTGTCCTGTATGAGGTTTAAGTTAAGCTGTACAAAGTTTATCAGTTTATCAGTTTCAAGTTACATTTTATTAAAATATCACTCTGGGACTTCTCTTATAATCAGAAGGGAACACTTGATACTCATATTAAAAAAAAAAAAAAAAAAACTCTCATCCCAAATTCCAATGTTTATAGGAGACAAAACCAAACTTTATTTTTTCAAGTTTTTATTATAATTGGGATTAATTACCAGTAAATTCAGGTCTAAATTTTATTATCTCACCCTGCATTATAGAAGGAAAACTGAACTCTGTGTCTATATTTAGAATTACTTCTTTGAGTTAATTCTATGTCCATTATTATTTTTCTTCTGAGTTGCCTCAACTTCAGGAAATTGCTCTGGTGACCAGATTTCATTAAGCACGTGTATAAATTCTCCACTGCATGTCTTGGCAATTTATCTATATTAGCAATTTCTAATAGCCCAAGAGAATACAACATGGTTGTTTTCTCCTTTTTGTTCGGTGATCATAGAATAAACCTCATTCTTCAGTCAATGGATTTGAGCTTGGAACTAAGATAAATTGCTTCTAATCTTAAGTTTCTTGAGGACAGATAGTCACATGTGTGTTTTTCCAGTGTCTATCATAGTGCATTATACTTAGGCAAAGAAGACACTTTGAATCCTTGAATTGAAATATAATTAATGGAAAGATAGAGTATTATTTAGTGCAGTATATATCTAAAAGTTTGTATACCCAAATTTTATGTACCTGGGTAGACAAGGGAGCCAAAACAGAGTAAGGTACACCTGAGGGGTACTAATATCTTTGAGCCGCAGTATTTTATTTTTTATTTCTACAAAATGGGAATGATAAAAATAGTAACAACTACTTTATAGAAGCATTGTGAAGATGAAAACAATACAAAGGAATGAGTATTCTATGGCACATAATATGAACCACTAAGGGGGAGTAATAGTTCTTGGACTTCTTGAGAAGAAAGGAAAGTGAAGCAACATTTTGAATCCCTACCATATGCATCATATTTTGTGATAAAATGTTTCTTAGATTACTCATTTTTAAATTATTAAATAATCAAATCTCTCTATTATACATAGAAACTGAGACTCGGTGGAGTTATAGTTATATATGGACATGTGGTAAATAAGAGTTCAAGCCTACATCTTCTCAGACCAGAGACTTTGCTGTTCCCTTGATACCCTGAACCAGAATGCTATGACATTTGAGGGCATGCAAGCATAGAGAAAAAGCATGTAGCAACTTGGGTCACTATCTTCCCTTTATGATTTCTCGGTGGATTTTCTAGGTTATTATTAAACAATGTTCACCTGGAGGTAAGTGGGAAAGGAAGCTCACATGATCGGATACTAGTTTAAATATTAAGCAATACACCTTTATACACACTCTAGTGAACACTCAGTGCATGTGAACCATTGCTACAATTATCTGATAAAGATGGGATTGAATATAATGATTTATTCTATAATTCTGAATACAAAGAGAAAATTATTACAACCTGGTGAGGTCAGGTGTTCTAGTATAGCTCCTTTGTACTTCCTTTCTTTCTCTCTGTTTCTCATGATAATGACAAACCCTGCTGACTTAAGTCACAGGTGATAGAACGGAGCTGCCAACAAATAATGGTAAGAATTCAGAAAATATTACATTTTATGGAAATGCTAAATCAAAGAGTCAAACCTTTCTGGTTGAGGACAATAGACAGGATATTCTCAGCACCTAATGCAGTCTCTAATCTAGTATAAACCAAAAATTTCAGCTATTTATGAAAATTACTTGCAGCAATTTTAATTTTAAGGCTTTTAAAATGCAGGGACCCCCTAATGAGAATTCGTTTCTACTTCAGAGTTTTCAATGTTGTCATTTCATTTAATAC